>NW_027364261.1:0-272778 GCF_046119375.1 Phyllobates terribilis
GCTCCTCTTAGCATGATAAAGAAGATTCAAAGAGAGTGAGATGCCAGCTCCTTTCATTCAGTCAGTAGCTTCAATCATTTCTGGACGTTTTTCAATTGCAAAAATCAATGAATATTGTAAATGCACAAACAGTAATTTCTCCGCATTGCAAGGTGCAATTCTGAAATTTTTTGCTTTTTCCTGCTCCTCTTAGCATGATAAAGAAGATTCAAAGAGAGTGAGGTGCCAGCTCCTTTCATTCAGTCAGTAGCTTCAAACATTTCTGGACGTTTTTCAATGGCAAAAATCAATGAATATTGTAAATGCACAAACAGTAATTTCTCCGCATTGCAAGGTGCAATTCTGAAAGTTTTTGCTTTTTCCTGCTCCTCTTAGCATTACAAAGAAGATTCAAAGAGAGTGAGATGCCAGCTCCTTTCATTCAGTCAGTAGCTTCAATCATTTCTGGACGTTTTTCAATGGCAAAAATCAATGAATATTGTAAATGCACAAACAGTAATTTCTCCGCATTGCAAGGTGCAAGTCTGAAATTTTTTGCTTTTTCCTGCTCCTCTTAGCATGATAAAGAAGATTCAAAGAGAGTGAGATGCCAGCTACTTTCATTCAGTCAGTAGCTTCAATCATTTCTGGACGTTTTTCAATGGTAAAAATCAATGAATATTGTAAATGCACAAACAGTAATTTCTCCACATTGCAAGGTGCAATTCTGAAATTTTTTGCTTTTTCCTGCTCCTCTTAGCATGATAAAGAAGATTCAAAGAGAGTGAGATGCCAGCTCCTTTCATTCAGTCAGTAGCTTCAAACATTTCTGGTATATGAATAACATGATGTTTTTCAATGGCAAAAATCAATGAATATTGTAAATGCACAAACAGTAATTTCTCCGCATTGCAAGGTGCAATTCTGAAATTTTTTGCTTTTTCCTGCTCCTCTTAGCATGATAAAGAAGATTCAAAGAGAGTGAGATGCCAGCTCCTTTCATTCAGTCAGTAGCTTCAAACATTTCTGGTATATGAATAACATGATGTTTTTCAATGGCAAAAATCAATGAATATTGTAAATGCACAAACAGTAATTTCTCCGCATTGCAAGGTGCAAGTCTGAAATTTTTTGCTTTTTCCTGCTCCTCTTAGCATGATAAAGAAGATTCAAAGAGAGTGAGATGCCAGCTACTTTCATTCAGTCAGTAGCTTCAATCATTTCTGTACGTTTTTCAATGGTAAAAATCAATGAATATTGTAAATGCACAAACAGTAATTTCTCCACATTGCAAGGTGCAATTCTGAAATTTTTTGCTTTTTCCTGCTCCTCTTAGCATGATAAAGAAGATTCAAAGAGAGTGAGATGCCAGCTCCTTTCATTCAGTCAGTAGCTTCAAACATTTCTGGTATATGAATAACATGATGTTTTTCAATGGCAAAAATCAATGAATATTGTAAATGCACAAACAGTAATTTCTCCGCATTGCAAGGTGCAATTCTGAAATTTTTGCTTTTTCCTGCTCCTCTTAGCATGATAAAGAAGATTCAAAGAGAGTGAGATGCCAGCTCCTTTCATTCAGTCAGTAGCTTCAATCATTTCTGGATGTTTTTCAATGGCAAAAATCAATGAATATTGTAAATGCACAAACTGTAATTTCTCCGCATTGCAAGGTGCAATTCTGAAATTTTTTGCTTTTTCCTGCTCCTCTTAGCATGATAAAGAAGATTCAAAGAGAGTGAGATGCCAGCTCCTTTCATTCAGTCAGTAGCTTCAATCATTTCTGGACGTTTTTCAATGGCAAAAATCAATGAATATTGTAAATGCACAAACAGTAATTTCTCCGCATTGCAAGGTGCAATTCTGAAATTTTTAGCTTTTTCCTGCTCCTCTTAGCATGATAAAGAAGATTCAAAGAGAGTGAGATGCCAGCTCCTTTCATTCAGTCAGTACCTTCAATCATTTCTGGACGTTTTTCAATGGCAAAAATCAATGAATATTGTAAATGCACAAACAGTAATTTCTCCGCATTGCAAGGTGCAATTCTGAAATCTTTTGTTTTTTCCCGCTCCTCTAGCATGATAAAGAAGATTCAAAGAGAGTGAGGTGCCAGCTCCTTTCATTCAGTCAGTAGCTTCAAACATTTCTATTATATGAATAACATGTTTTTCAATGGCAAAAATCAATGAATATTGTAAATGCACAAACAGTAATTTCTCCGCATTGCAAGGTGCAATTCTGAAATTTTTTGCTTTTTCCTGCTCCTCTTAGCATGATAAAGAAGATTCAAAGAGAGTGAGATGCCAGCTCCTTTCATTCAGTCAGTAGCTTCAATCATTTCTGGACGTTTTTCAATGGCAAAAATCAATGAATATTGTAAATGCACAAACAGTAATTTCTCCGCATTGCAAGGTGCAATTCTGAAATTTTTTGCTTTTTCCTGCTCCTCTTAGCATGATAAAGAAGATTCAAAGAGAGTGAGATGCCAGCTCCTTTCATTCAGTCAGTAGCTTCAAACATTTCTGGTATATGAATAACATGATGTTTTTCAATGGCAAAAATCAATGAATATTGTAAATGCACAAACAGTAATTTCTCCGCATTGCAAGGTGCAAGTCTGAAATTTTTTGCTTTTTCCTGCTCCTCTTAGCATGATAAAGAAGGTTCAAAGAGAGTGAGATGCCAGCTACTTTCATTCAGTCAGTAGCTTCAATCATTTCTGGACGTTTTTCAATGGTAAAAATCAATGAATATTGTAAATGCACAAACAGTAATTTCTCCGCATTGCAAGGTGCAATTCTGAAATTTTTGCTTTTTCCTGCTCCTCTTAGCATGATAAAGAAGATTCAAAGAGAGTGAGATGCCAGCTCCTTTCATTCAGTCAGTAGCTTCAATCATTTCTGGATGTTTTTCAATGGCAAAAATCAATGAATATTGTAAATGCACAAACTGTAATTTCTCCGCATTGCAAGGTGCAATTCTGAAATTTTTTGCTTTTTCCTGCTCCTCTTAGCATGATAAAGAAGATTCAAAGAGAGTGAGATGCCAGCTCCTTTCATTCAGTCAGTAGCTTCAATCATTTCTGGACGTTTTTCAATGGCAAAAATCAATGAATATTGTAAATGCACAAACAGTAATTTCTCCGCATTGCAAGGTGCAATTCTGAAATTTTTAGCTTTTTCCTGCTCCTCTTAGCATGATAAAGAAGATTCAAAGAGAGTGAGATGCCAGCTCCTTTCATTCAGTCAGTACCTTCAATCATTTCTGGACGTTTTTCAATGGCAAAAATCAATGAATATTGTAAATGCACAAACAGTAATTTCTCCGCATTGCAAGGTGCAATTCTGAAATCTTTTGTTTTTTCCCGCTCCTCTAGCATGATAAAGAAGATTCAAAGAGAGTGAGGTGCCAGCTCCTTTCATTCAGTCAGTAGCTTCAAACATTTCTATTATATGAATAACATGTTTTTCAATGGCAAAAATCAATGAATATTGTAAATGCACAAACAGTAATTTCTCCGCATTGCAAGGTGCAATTCTGAAATTTTTTGCTTTTTCCTGCTCCTCTTAGCATGATAAAGAAGATTCAAAGAGAGTGAGATGCCAGCTCCTTTCATTCAGTCAGTAGCTTCAATCATTTCTGGACGTTTTTCAATGGCAAAAATCAATGAATATTGTAAATGCACAAACAGTAATTTCTCCGCATTGCAAGGTGCAATTCTGAAATTTTTTGCTTTTTCCTGCTCCTCTTAGCATGATAAAGAAGATTCAAAGAGAGTGAGATGCCAGCTCCTTTCATTCAGTCAGTAGCTTCAAACATTTCTGGTATATGAATAACATGATGTTTTTCAATGGCAAAAATCAATGAATATTGTAAATGCACAAACAGTAATTTCTCCGCATTGCAAGGTGCAAGTCTGAAATTTTTTGCTTTTTCCTGCTCCTCTTAGCATGATAAAGAAGGTTCAAAGAGAGTGAGATGCCAGCTACTTTCATTCAGTCAGTAGCTTCAATCATTTCTGGACGTTTTTCAATGGTAAAAATCAATGAATATTGTAAATGCACAAACAGTAATTTCTCCACATTGCAAGGTGCAATTCTGAAATTTTTTGCTTTTTCCTGCTCCTCTTAGCATGATAAAGAAGATTCAAAGAGAGTGAGATGCCAGCTCCTTTCATTCAGTCAGTAGCTTCAATCATTTCTGGACGTTTTTCAATGGCAAAAATCAATGAATATTGTAAATGCACAAACAGTAATTTCTCCGCATTGCAAGGTGCAATTCTGAAATTTTTTGCTTTTTCCTGCTCCTCTTAGCATGATAAAGAAGATTCAAAGAGAGTGAGATGCCAGCTCCTTTCATTCAGTCAGTAGCTTCAAACATTTCTGGTATATGAATAACATGATGTTTTTCAATGGCAAAAATCAATGAATATTGTAAATGCACAAACAGTAATTTCTCCGCATTGCAAGGTGCAATTCTGAAATTTTTTGCTTTTTCCTGCTCCTCTTAGCATGATAAAGAAGATTCAAAGAGAGTGAGATGCCAGCTCCTTTCATTCAGTCAGTAGCTTCAAACATTTCTGGTATATGAATAACATGATGTTTTTCAATGACAAAAATCAATGAATATTGTAAATGCACAAACAGTAATTTCTCCGCATTGCAAGGTGCAAGTCTGAAATTTTTTGCTTTTTCCTGCTCCTCTTAGCATGATAAAGAAGATTCAAAGAGAGTGAGATGCCAGCTACTTTCATTCAGTCAGTAGCTTCAATCATTTCTGTACGTTTTTCAATGGTAAAAATCAATGAATATTGTAAATGCACAAACAGTAATTTCTCCACATTGCAAGGTGCAATTCTGAAATTTTTTGCTTTTTCCTGCTCCTCTTAGCATGATAAAGAAGATTCAAAGAGAGTGAGATGCCAGCTCCTTTCATTCAGTCAGTAGCTTCAAACATTTCTGGTATATGAATAACATGATGTTTTTCAATGGCAAAAATCAATGAATATTGTAAATGCACAAACAGTAATTTCTCCGCATTGCAAGGTGCAATTCTGAAATTTTTGCTTTTTCCTGCTCCTCTTAGCATGATAAAGAAGATTCAAAGAGAGTGAGATGCCAGCTCCTTTCATTCAGTCAGTAGCTTCAATCATTTCTGGATGTTTTTCAATGGCAAAAATCAATGAATATTGTAAATGCACAAACTGTAATTTCTCCGCATTGCAAGGTGCAATTCTGAAATTTTTTGCTTTTTCCTGCTCCTCTTAGCATGATAAAGAAGATTCAAAGAGAGTGAGATGCCAGCTCCTTTCATTCAGTCAGTAGCTTCAATCATTTCTGGACGTTTTTCAATGGCAAAAATCAATGAATATTGTAAATGCACAAACAGTAATTTCTCCGCATTGCAAGGTGCAATTCTGAAATTTTTAGCTTTTTCCTGCTCCTCTTAGCATGATAAAGAAGATTCAAAGAGAGTGAGATGCCAGCTCCTTTCATTCAGTCAGTACCTTCAATCATTTCTGGACGTTTTTCAATGGCAAAAATCAATGAATATTGTAAATGCACAAACAGTAATTTCTCCGCATTGCAAGGTGCAATTCTGAAATCTTTTGTTTTTTCCCGCTTCTCTAGCATGATAAAGAAGATTCAAAGAGAGTGAGGTGCCAGCTCCTTTCATTCAGTCAGTAGCTTCAAACATTTCTATTATATGAATAACATGTTTTTCAATGGCAAAAATCAATGAATATTGTAAATGCACAAACAGTAATTTCTCCGCATTGCAAGGTGCAATTCTGAAATTTTTTGCTTTTTCCTGCTCCTCTTAGCATGATAAAGAAGATTCAAAGAGAGTGAGATGCCAGCTCCTTTCATTCAGTCAGTAGCTTCAATCATTTCTGGACGTTTTTCAATGGCAAAAATCAATGAATATTGTAAATGCACAAACAGTAATTTCTCCGCATTGCAAGGTGCAATTCTGAAATTTTTTGCTTTTTCCTGCTCCTCTTAGCATGATAAAGAAGATTCAAAGAGAGTGAGATGCCAGCTCCTTTCATTCAGTCAGTAGCTTCAAACATTTCTGGTATATGAATAACATGATGTTTTTCAATGGCAAAAATCAATGAATATTGTAAATGCACAAACAGTAATTTCTCCGCATTGCAAGGTGCAAGTCTGAAATTTTTTGCTTTTTCCTGCTCCTCTTAGCATGATAAAGAAGATTCAAAGAGAGTGAGATGCCAGCTACTTTCATTCAGTCAGTAGCTTCAATCATTTCTGGACGTTTTTCAATGGTAAAAATCAATGAATATTGTAAATGCACAAACAGTAATTTCTCCACATTGCAAGGTGCAATTCTGAAATTTTTTGCTTTTTCCTGCTCCTCTTAGCATGATAAAGAAGATTCAAAGAGAGTGAGATGCCAGCTCCTTTCATTCAGTCAGTAGCTTCAATCATTTCTGGACGTTTTTCAATGGCAAAAATCAATGAATATTGTAAATGCACAAACAGTAATTTCTCCGCATTGCAAGGTGCAATTCTGAAATTTTTTGCTTTTTCCTGCTCCTCTTAGCATGATAAAGAAGATTCAAAGAGAGTGAGATGCCAGCTCCTTTCATTCAGTCAGTAGCTTCAAACATTTCTGGTATATGAATAACATGATGTTTTTCAATGGCAAAAATCAATGAATATTGTAAATGCACAAACAGTAATTTCTCCGCATTGCAAGGTGCAAGTCTGAAATTTTTTGCTTTTTCCTGCTCCTCTTAGCATGATAAAGAAGATTCAAAGAGAGTGAGATGCCAGCTACTTTCATTCAGTCAGTAGCTTCAATCATTTCTGGACGTTTTTCAATGGTAAAAATCAATGAATATTGTAAATACACAAACAGTAATTTCTCCACATTGCAAGGTGCAATTCTGAAATTTTTTGCTTTTTCCTGCTCCTCTTAGCATGATAAAGAAGATTCAAAGAGAGTGAGATGCCAGCTCCTTTCATTCAGTCAGTAGCTTCAAACATTTCTGGTATATGAATAACATGATGTTTTTCAATGGCAAAAATCAATGAATATTGTAAATGCACAAACAGTAATTTCTCCGCATTGCAAGGTGCAATTCTGAAATTTTTTGCTTTTTCCTGCTCCTCTTAGCATGATAAAGAAGATTCAAAGAGAGTGAGATGCCAGCTCCTTTCATTCAGTCAGTAGCTTCAAACATTTCTGGTATATGAATAACATGATGTTTTTCAATGGCAAAAATCAATGAATATTGTAAATGCACAAACAGTAATTTCTCCGCATTGCAAGGTGCAATTCTGAAATTTTTTGCTTTTTCCTGCTCCTCTTAGCATGATAAAGAAGATTCAAAGAGAGTGAGATGCCAGCTCCTTTCATTCAGTCAGTAGCTTCAATCATTTCTGGACGTTTTTCAATGGCAAAAATCAATGAATATTGTAAATGCACAAACAGTAATTTCTCCGCATTGCAAGGTGCAATTCTGAAATTTTTTGCTTTTTCCTGCTCCTCTTAGCATGATAAAGAAGATTCAAAGAGAGTGAGATGTCAGCTCCTTTCATTCAGTCAGTAGCTTCAAACATTTCTGGTATATGAATAACATGATGTTTTTCAATGGCAAAAATCAATGAATATTGTAAATGCACAAACAGTAATTTCTCCGCATTGCAAGGTGCAATTCTGAAATTTTTTGCTTTTTCCTGCTCCTCTTAGCATGATAAAGAAGATTCAAAGAGAGTGAGATGCCAGCTCCTTTCATTCAGTCAGTAGCTTCAATCATTTCTGGACGTTTTTCAATGGCAAAAATCAATGAATATTGTAAATGCACAAACAGTAATTTCTCCGCATTGCAAGGTGCAATTCTGAAATTTTTTGCTTTTTCCTGCTCCTCTTAGCATGATAAAGAAGATTCAAAGAGAGTGAGATGTCAGCTCCTTTCATTCAGTCAGTAGCTTCAAACATTTCTGGTATATGAATAACATGATGTTTTTCAATGGCAAAAATCAATGAATATTGTAAATGCACAAACAGTAATTTCTCCGCATTGCAAGGTGCAATTCTGAAATTTTTTGCTTTTTCCTGCTCCTCTTAGCATGATAAAGAAGATTCAAAGAGAGTGAGATGCCAGCTCCTTTCATTCAGTCAGTAGCTTCAATCATTTCTGGACGTTTTTCAATGGCAAAAATCAATGAATATTGTAAATGCACAAACAGTAATTTCTCCGCATTGCAAGGTGAAATTCTGAAATTTTTTGCTTTTTCCTGCTCCTCTTAGCATGATAAAGAAGATTCAAAGAGAGTGAGATGCCAGCTCCTTTCGTTCAGTCAGTAGCTTCAATCATTTCTGGACGTTTTTCAATGGCAAAAATCATTGAATATTATAAATGCACAAACAGTAATTTCTCCGCATTGCAAGGTGCAATTCTGAAATTTTTTACTTTTTCCTGCTCCTCTTAGCATGATAAAGAAGATTCAAAGAGAGTGAGATGCCAGCTCCTTTCATTCAGTCAGTAGCTTCAATCATTTCTGGACGTTTTTCAATGGCAAAAATCAATGAATATTGTAAATGCACAAACAGTAATTTCTCCGCATTGCAAGGTGCAATTCTGAAATTTTTTGCTTTTTCCTGCTCCTCTTAGCATGATAAAGAAGATTCAAAGAGAGTGAGATGCCAGCTCCTTTCGTTCAGTCAGTAGCTTCGATCATTTCTGGACGTTTTTCAATGGCAAAAATCATTGAATATTATAAATGCACAAACAGTAATTTCTCCGCATTGCAAGGTGCAATTCTGAAATTTTTTACTTTTTCCTGCTCCTCTTAGCATGATAAACAAGATTCAAAGAGAGTGAGATGCCAGCTCCTTTCATTCAGTCAGTAGCTTCAATCATTTCTGGTATATGAATAACATGATGTTTTTCAATGGCAAAAATCAATGAATATTGTAAATGCACAAACAGTAATTTCTCCGCATTGCAAGGTGCAATTCTGAAATTTTTTGCTTTTTCCTGCTCCTCTTAGCATGATAAAGAAGATTCAAAGAGAGTGAGATGCCAGCTCCTTTCATTCAGTCAGTAGCTTCAATCATTTCTGGACGTTTTTCAATGGCAAAAATCAATGAATATTGTAAATGCACAAACAGTAATTTCTCCGCATTGCAAGGTGCAATTCTGAAATTTTTTGCTTTTTCCTGCTCCTCTTAGCATGATAAACAAGATTCAAAGAGAGAGAGATGCCAGCTCCTTTCATTCAGTCAGTAGCTTCAATCATTTCTGGACGTTTTTCAATGGCAAAAATCAATGAATAATGTAAATGCACAAACAGTAATTTCTCCGCATTGCAAGGTGCAATTCTGAAATTTTTTGCTTTTTCCTGCTCCTCTTAGCATGATAAAGAAGATTCAAAGAGAGTGAGATGCCAGCTCCTTTCATTCAGTCAGTAGCTTCAAACATTTCTGGTATATGAATAACATGATGTTTTTCAATGGCAAAAATCAATGAATATTGTAAATGCACAAACAGTAATTTCTCCGCATTGCAAGGTGCAAGTCTGAAATTTTTTGCTTTTTCCTGCTCCTCTTAGCATGATAAAGAAGATTCAAAGAGAGTGAGATGCCAGCTACTTTCATTCAGTCAGTAGCTTCAATCATTTCTGGACGTTTTTCAATGGTAAAAATCAATGAATATTGTAAATGCACAAACAGTAATTTCTCCACATTGCAAGGTGCAATTCTGAAATTTTTTGCTTTTTCCTGCTCCTCTTAGCATGATAAAGAAGATTCAAAGAGAGTGAGATGCCAGCTCCTTTCATTCAGTCAGTAGCTTCAAACATTTCTGGTATATGAATAACATGATGTTTTTCAATGGCAAAAATTAATGAATATTGTAAATGCACAAACAGTAATTTCTCCGCATTGCAAGGTGCAATTCTGAAATTTTTTGCTTTTTCCTGCTCCTCTTAGCATGATAAAGGAGATTCAAAGAGAGTGAGATGCCAGCTCCTTTCATTCAGTCAGTAGCTTCAAACAATTCTGGTATATGAATAACATGATGTTTTTCAATGGCAAAAATCAATGAATATTGTAAATGCACAAACAGTAATTTCTCCGCATTGCAAGGTGCAAGTCTGAAATTTTTTGCTTTTTCCTGCTCCTCTTAGCATGATAAAAAAGATTCAAAGAGAGTGAGATGCCAGCTACTTTCATTCAGTCAGTAGCTTCAATCATTTCTGGACGTTTTTCAATGGTAAAAATCAATGAATATTGTAAATGTACAAACAGTAATTTCTCCACATTGCAAGGTGCAATTCTGAAATTTTTTGCTTTTTCCTGCTCCTCTTAGCATGATAAAGAAGATTCAAAGAGAGTGAGATGCCAGCTCCTTTCATTCAGTCAGTAGCTTCAAACATTTCTGGTATATGAATAACATGATGTTTTTCAATGGCAAAAATCAATGAATATTGTAAATGCACAAACAGTAATTTCTCCGCATTGCAAGGTGCAATTCTGAAATTTTTTGCTTTTTCCTGCTCCTCTTAGCATGATAAAGAAGATTCAAAGAGAGTGAGATGCCAGCTCCTTTCATTCAGTCAGTAGCTTCAATCATTTCTGGATGTTTTTCAAGGGCAAAAATCAATGAATATTGTAAATGCACAAACTGTAATTTCTCCACATTGCAAGGTGCAATTCTGAAATTTTTTGCTTTTTCCTGCTCCTCTTAGCATGATAAAGAAGATTCAAAGAGAGTGAGATGCCAGCTCCTTTCATTCAGTCAGTAGCTTCAATCATTTCTGGACGTTTTTCAATGGCAAAAATCAATGAATATTGTAAATGCACAAACAGTAATTTCTCCGCATTGCAAGGTGCAATTCTGAAATTTTTTGCTTTTTCCTGCTCCTCTTAGCATGATAAAGAAGATTCAAAGAGAGTGAGATGCCAGCTCCTTTCATTCAGTCAGTAGCTTCAATCATTTCTGGACGTTTTTCAATGGCAAAAATCAATGAATATTGTAAATGCACAAACAGTAATTTCTCCGCATTGCAAGGTGCAATTCTGAAATTTTTTGCTTTTTCCCGCTCCTCTTAGCATGATAAAGAAGGTTCAAAGAGAGTGAGGTGCCAGCTCCTTTCATTCAGTCAGTAGCTTCAAACATTTCTGGTATATGAATAACATGTTTTTCAATGGCAAAAATCAATGAATATTGTAAATGCACAAACAGTAATTTCTCCGCATTGCAAGGTGCAATTCTGAAATTTTTTGCTTTTTCCTGCTCCTCTTAGCATGATAAAGAAGATTCAAAGAGAGTGAGATGCCAGCTCCTTTCATTCAGTCAGTAGCTTCAATCATTTCTGGACGTTTTTCAATGGCAAAAATCAATGAATATTGTAAATGCACAAACAGTAATTTCTCCGCATTGCAAGGTGCAATTCTGAAATTTTTTGCTTTTTCCTGCTCCTCTTAGCATGATAAAGAAGATTCAAAGAGAGTGAGATGCCAGCTCCTTTCGTTCAGTCAGTAGCTTCAATCATTTCTGGACGTTTTTCAATGGCAAAAATCATTGAATAATATAAATGCACAAACAGTAATTTCTCCGCATTGCAAGGTGCAATTCTGAAATTTTTTACTTTTTCCTGCTCCTCTTAGCATGATAAAGAAGATTCAAAGAGAGTGAGATGCCAGCTCCTTTCATTCAGTCAGTACCTTCAATCATTTCTGGACGTTTTTCAATGGCAAAAATCAATGAATATTGTAAATGCACAAACAGTAATTTCTCCGCATTGCAAGGTGCAATTCTGAAATCTTTTGCTTTTTCCCGCTCCTCTTAGCATGATAAAGAAGATTCAAAGAGAGTGAGGTGCCAGCTCCTTTCATTCAGTCAGTAGCTTCAAACATTTCTATTATATGAATAACATGTTTTTCAATGGCAAAAATCAATGAATATTGTAAATGCACAAACAGTAATTTCTCCGCATTGCAAGGTGCAATTCTGAAATTTTTTGCTTTTTCCTGCTCCTCTTAGCATGATAAAGAAGATTCAAAGAGAGTGAGATGCCAGCTCCTTTCATTCAGTCAGTAGCTTCAAACATTTCTGGTATATGAATAACATGATGTTTTTCAATGGCAAAAATCAATGAATATTGTAAATGCACAAACAGTAATTTCTCCGCATTGCAAGGTGCAAGTCTGAAATTTTTTGCTTTTTCCTGCTCCTCTTAGCATGATAAAGAAGATTCAAAGAGAGTGAGATGCCAGCTACTTTCATTCAGTCAGTAGCTTCAATCATTTCTGGACGTTTTTCAATGGTAAAAATCAATGAATATTGTAAATGCACAAACAGTAATTTCTCCACATTGCAAGGTGCAATTCTGAAATTTTTTCTTTTTCCTGCTCCTCTTAGCATGATAAAGAAGATTCAAAGAGAGTGAGATGCCAGCTCCTTTCATTCAGTCAGTAGCTTCAAACATTTCTGGTATATGAATAACATGATGTTTTTCAATGGCAAAAATCAATGAATATTGTAAATGCACAAACAGTAATTTCTCCGCATTGCAAGGTGCAATTCTGAAATTTTTTGCTTTTTCCTGCTCCTCTTAGCATGATAAACAAGATTCAAAGAGAGTGAGATGCCAGCTCCTTTCATTCAGTCAGTAGCTTCAAACATTTCTGGTATATGAATAACATGATGTTTTTCAATGGCAAAAATCAATGAATATTGTAAATGCACAAACAGTAATTTCTCCGCATTGCAAGGTGCAATTCTGAAATTTTTTGCTTTTTCCTGCTCCTCTTAGCATGATAAAGAAGATTCAAAGAGAGTGAGATGCCAGCTCCTTTCATTCAGTCAGTAGCTTCAATCATTTCTGGACGTTTTTCAATGGCAAAAATCAATGAATATTGTAAATGCACAAACAGTAATTTCTCCGCATTGCAAGGTGCAATTCTGAAATTTTTTGCTTTTTCCTGCTCCTCTTAGCATGATAAAGAAGATTCAAAGAGAGTGAGATGTCAGCTCCTTTCATTCAGTTAGTAGCTTCAAACATTTCTGGTATATGAATAACATGATGTTTTTCAATGGCAAAAATCAATGAATATTGTAAATGCACAAACAGTAATTTCTCCGCATTGCAAGGTGCAATTCTGAAATTTTTTGCTTTTTCCTGCTCCTCTTAGCATGATAAAGAAGATTCAAAGAGAGTGAGATGCCAGCTCCTTTCATTCAGTCAGTAGCTTCAATCATTTCTGGACGTTTTTCAATGGCAAAAATCAATGAATATTGTAAATGCACAAACAGTAATTTCTCCGCATTGCAAGGTGCAATTCTGAAATTTTTTGCTTTTTCCTGCTCCTCTTAGCATGATAAAGAAGATTCAAAGAGAGTGAGATGTCAGCTCCTTTCATTCAGTCAGTAGCTTCAAACATTTCTGGTATATGAATAACATGATGTTTTTCAATGGCAAAAATCAATGAATATTGTAAATGCACAAACAGTAATTTCTCCGCATTGCAAGGTGCAATTCTGAAATTTTTTGCTTTTTCCTGCTCCTCTTAGCATGATAAAGAAGATTCAAAGAGAGTGAGATGCCAGCTCCTTTCATTCAGTCAGTAGCTTCAATCATTTCTGGACGTTTTTCAATGGCAAAAATCAATGAATATTGTAAATGCACAAACAGTAATTTCTCCGCATTGCAAGGTGCAATTCTGAAATTTTTTGCTTTTTCCTGCTCCTCTTAGCATGATAAAGAAGATTCAAAGAGAGTGAGATGCCAGCTCCTTTCGTTCAGTCAGTAGCTTCAATCATTTCTGGACGTTTTTCAATGGCAAAAATCATTGAATATTATAAATGCACAAACAGTAATTTCTCCGCATTGCAAGGTGCAATTCTGAAATTTTTTACTTTTTCCTGCTCCTCTTAGCATGATAAAGAAGATTCAAAGAGAGTGAGATGCCAGCTCCTTTCATTCAGTCAGTAGCTTCAATCATTTCTGGACGTTTTTCAATGGCAAAAATCAATGAATATTGTAAATGCACAAACAGTAATTTCTCCGCATTGCAAGGTGCAATTCTGAAATTTTTTGCTTTTTCCTGCTCCTCTTAGCATGATAAAGAAGATTCAAAGAGAGTGAGATGCCAGCTCCTTTCGTTCAGTCAGTAGCTTCGATCATTTCTGGACGTTTTTCAATGGCAAAAATCATTGAATATTATAAATGCACAAACAGTAATTTCTCCGCATTGCAAGGTGCAATTCTGAAATTTTTTACTTTTTCCTGCTCCTCTTAGCATGATAAAGAAGATTCAAAGAGAGTGAGATGCCAGCTCCTTTCATTCAGTCAGTAGCTTCAATCATTTCTGGTATATGAATAACATGATGTTTTTCAATGGCAAAAATCAATGAATATTGTAAATGCACAAACAGTAATTTCTCCGCATTGCAAGGTGCAATTCTGAAATTTTTTGCTTTTTCCTGCTCCTCTTAGCATGATAAAGAAGATTCAAAGAGAGTGAGATGCCAGCTCCTTTCATTCAGTCAGTAGCTTCAATCATTTCTGGACGTTTTTCAATGGCAAAAATCAATGAATATTGTAAATGCACAAACAGTAATTTCTCCGCATTGCAAGGTGCAATTCTGAAATTTTTTGCTTTTTCCTGCTCCTCTTAGCATGATAAACAAGATTCAAAGAGAGTGAGATGCCAGCTCCTTTCATTCAGTCAGTAGCTTCAATCATTTCTGGACGTTTTTCAATGGCAAAAATCAATGAATATTGTAAATGCACAAACAGTAATTTCTCCGCATTGCAAGGTGCAATTCTGAAATTTTTTGCTTTTTCCTGCTCCTCTTAGCATGATAAAGAAGATTCAAAGAGAGTGAGATGCCAGCTCCTTTCATTCAGTCAGTAGCTTCAAACATTTCTGGTATATGAATAACATGATGTTTTTCAATGGCAAAAATCAATGAATATTGTAAATGCACAAACAGTAATTTCTCCGCATTGCAAGGTGCAAGTCTGAAATTTTTTGCTTTTTCCTGCTCCTCTTAGCATGATAAAGAAGATTCAAAGAGAGTGAGATGCCAGCTACTTTCATTCAGTCAGTAGCTTCAATCATTTCTGGACGTTTTTCAATGGTAAAAATCAATGAATATTGTAAATGCACAAACAGTAATTTCTCCACATTGCAAGGTGCAATTCTGAAATTTTTTGCTTTTTCCTGCTCCTCTTAGCATGATAAAGAAGATTCAAAGAGAGTGAGATGCCAGCTCCTTTCATTCAGTCAGTAGCTTCAAACATTTCTGGTATATGAATAACATGATGTTTTTCAATGGCAAAAATCAATGAATATTGTAAATGCACAAACAGTAATTTCTCCGCATTGCAAGGTGCAATTCTGAAATTTTTTGCTTTTTCCTGCTCCTCTTAGCATGATAAAGGAGATTCAAAGAGAGTGAGATGCCAGCTCCTTTCATTCAATCAGTAGCTTCAAACATTTCTGGTATATGAATAACATGATGTTTTTCAATGGCAAAAATCAATGAATATTGTAAATGCACAAACAGTAATTTCTCCGCATTGCAAGGTGCAAGTCTGAAATTTTTTGCTTATTCCTGCTCCTCTTAGCATGATAAAGAAGATTCAAAGAGAGTGAGATGCCAGCTACTTTCATTCAGTCAGTAGCTTCAATCATTTCTGGACGTTTTTCAATGGTAAAAATCAATGAATATTGTAAATGCACAAACAGTAATTTCTCCACATTGCAAGGTGCAATTCTGAAATTTTTTGCTTTTTCCTGCTCCTCTTAGCATGATAAAGAAGATTCAAAGAGAGTGAGATGCCAGCTCCTTTCATTCAGTCAGTAGCTTCAAACATTTCTGGTATATGAATAACATGATGTTTTTCAATGGCAAAAATCAATGAATATTGTAAATGCACAAACAGTAATTTCTCCGCATTGCAAGGTGCAATTCTGAAATTTTTTGCTTTTTCCTGCTCCTCTTAGCATGATAAAGAAGATTCAAAGAGAGTGAGATGCCAGCTCCTTTCATTCAGTCAGTAGCTTCAATCATTTCTGGATGTTTTTCAATGGCAAAAATCAATGAATATTGTAAATGCACAAACTGTAATTTCTCCGCATTGCAAGGTGCAATTCTGAAATTTTTTGCTTTTTCCTGCTCCTCTTAGCATGATAAAGAAGATTCAAAGAGAGTGAGATGCCAGCTCCTTTCATTCAGTCAGTAGCTTCAATCATTTCTGGACGTTTTTCAATGGCAAAAATCAATGAATATTGTAAATGCACAAACAGTAATTTCTCCGCATTGCAAGGTGCAATTCTGAAATTTTTTGCTTTTTCCTGCTCCTCTTAGCATGATAAAGAAGATTCAAAGAGAGTGAGATGCCAGCTCCTTTCATTCAGTCAGTAGCTTCAATCATTTCTGGACGTTTTTCAATGGCAAAAATCAATGAATATTGTAAATGCACAAACAGTAATTTCTCCGCATTGCAAGGTGCAATTCTGAAATTTTTTGCTTTTTCCCGCTCCTCTTAGCATGATAAAGAAGATTCAAAGAGAGTGAGGTGCCAGCTCCTTTCATTCAGTCAGTAGCTTCAAACATTTCTGGTATATGAATAACATGTTTTTCAATGGCAAAAATCAATGAATATTGTAAATGCACAAACAGTAATTTCTCCGCATTGCAAGGTGCAATTCTGAAATTTTTTGCTTTTTCCTGCTCCTCTTAGCATGATAAAGAAGATTCAAAGAGAGTGAGATGCCAGCTCCTTTCATTCAGTCAGTAGCTTCAATCATTTCTGGACGTTTTTCAATGGCAAAAATCAATGAATATTGTAAATGCACAAACAGTAATTTCTCCGCATTGCAAGGTGCAATTCTGAAATTTTTTGCTTTTTCCTGCTCCTCTTAGCATGATAAAGAAGATTCAAAGAGAGTGAGATGCCAGCTCCTTTCATTCAGTCAGTAGCTTCAATCATTTCTGGACGTTTTTCAATGGCAAAAATCAATGAATATTGTAAATGCACAAACAGTAATTTCTCCGCATTGCAAGGTGCAATTCTGAAATTTTTTGCTTTTTCCCGCTCCTCTTAGCATGATAAAGAAGATTCAAAGAGAGTGAGGTGCCAGCTCCTTTCATTCAGTCAGTAGCTTCAAACATTTCTGGTATATGAATAACATGTTTTTCAATGGCAAAAATCAATGAATATTGTAAATGCACAAACAGTAATTTCTCCGCATTGCAAGGTGCAATTCTGAAATTTTTTGATTTTTCCTGCTCCTCTTAGCATGATAAAGAAGATTCAAAGAGAGTGAGATGCCAGCTCCTTTCATTCAGTCAGTAGCTTCAATCATTTCTGGACGTTTTTCAATGGCAAAAATCAATGAATATTGTAAATGCACAAACAGTAATTTCTCCGCATTGCAAGGTGCAATTCTGAAATTTTTTGCTTTTTCCTGCTCCTCTTAGCATGATAAAGAAGATTCAAAGAGAGTGAGATGCCAGCTCCTTTCATTCAGTCAGTAGCTTCAATCATTTCTGGACGTTTTTCAATGGCAAAAATCAATGAATATTGTAAATGCACAAACAGTAATTTCTCCGCATTGCAAGGTGCAATTCTGAAATTTTTTGCTTTTTCCTGCTCCTCTTAGCATGATAAAGAAGATTCAAAGAGAGTGAGATGCCAGCTCCTTTCATTCAGTCAGTAGCTTCAAACATTTCTGGTATATGAATAACATGATGTTTTTCAATGGCTAAAATCAATGAATATTGTAAATGCACAAACAGTAATTTCTCCGCATTGCAAGGTGCAAGTCTGAAATTTTTTGCTTTTTCCTGCTCCTCTTAGCATGATAAAGAAGATTCAAAGAGAGTGAGATGCCAGCTACTTTCATTCAGTCAGTAGCTTCAATCATTTCTGGACGTTTTTCAATGGTAAAAATCAATGAATATTGTAAATGCACAAACAGTAATTTCTCCAAATTGCAAGGTGCAATTCTGAAATTTTTTGCTTTTTCCTGCTCCTCTTAGCATGATAAAGAAGATTCAAAGAGAGTGAGATGCCAGCTCCTTTCATTCAGTCAGTAGCTTCAAACATTTCTGGTATATGAATAACATGATGTTTTTCAATGGCAAAAATCAATGAATATTGTAAATGCACAAACAGTAATTTCTCCGCATTGCAAGGTGCAATTCTGAAATTTTTTGCTTTTTCCTGCTCCTCTTAGCATGATAAAGAAGATTCAAAGAGAGTGAGATGCCAGCTCCTTTCATTCAGTCAGTAGCTTCAAACATTTCTGGTATATGAATAACATGATGTTTTTCAATGGCAAAAATCAATGAATATTGTAAATGCACAAACAGTAATTTCTCCGCATTGCAAGGTGCAATTCTGAAATTGTTTGCTTTTTCCTGCTCCTCTTAGCATGATAAAGAAGATTCAAAGAGAGTGAGATGCCAGCTCCTTTCATTCAGTCAGTAGCTTCAATCATTTCTGGACGTTTTTCAATGGCAAAAATCAATGAATATTGTAAATGCACAAACAGTAATTTCTCCGCATTGCAAGGTGCAATTCTGAAATTTTTTGCTTTTTCCTGCTCCTCTTAGCATGATAAAGAAGATTCAAAGAGAGTGAGATGTCAGCTCCTTTCATTCAGTCAGTAGCTTCAAACATTTCTGGTATATGAATAACATGATGTTTTTCAATGGCAAAAATCAATGAATATTGTAAATGCACAAACAGTAATTTCTCCGCATTGCAAGGTGCAATTCTGAAATTTTTTGCTTTTTCCTGCTCCTCTTAGCATGATAAAGAAGATTCAAAGAGAGTGAGATGCCAGCTCCTTTCATTCAGTCAGTAGCTTCAATCATTTCTGGACGTTTTTCAATGGCAAAAATCAATGAATATTGTAAATGCACAAACAGTAATTTCTCCGCATTGCAAGGTGCAATTCTGAAATTTTTTGCTTTTTCCTGCTCCTCTTAGCATGATAAAGAAGATTCAAAGAGAGTGAGATGCCAGCTCCTTTCGTTTAGTCAGTAGCTTCAATCATTTCTGGACGTTTTTCAATGGCAAAAATCATTGAATAATATAAATGCACAAACAGTAATTTCTCCGCATTGCAAGGTGCAATTCTGAAATTTTTTACTTTTTCCTGCTCCTCTTAGCATGATAAAGAAGATTCAAAGAGAGTGAGATGCCAGCTCCTTTCATTCAGTCAGTAGCTTCAATCATTTCTGGTATATGAATAACATGATGTTTTTCAATGGCAAAAATCAATGAATATTGTAAATGCACAAACAGTAATTTCTCCGCATTGCAAGGTGCAATTCTGAAATTTTTTGCTTTTTCCTGCTCCTCTTAGCATGATAAAGAAGATTCAAAGAGAGTGAGATGCCAGCTCCTTTCATTCAGTCAGTAGCTTCAATCATTTCTGGACGTTTTTCAATGGCAAAAATCAATGAATATTGTAAATGCACAAACAGTAATTTCTCCGCATTGCAAGGTGCAATTCTGAAATTTTTTGCTTTTTCCTGCTTCTCTTAGCATGATAAAGAAGATTCAAAGAGAGTGAGATGCCAGCTCCTTTCATTCAGTCAGTAGCTTCAATCATTCCTGGACGTTTTTCAATGGCAAAAATCAATGAATATTGTAAATGCACAAACAGTAATTTCTCCGCATTGCAAGGTGCAATTCTGAAATTTTTTGCTTTTTCCTGTTAATCCTAGCATGATAAAGAAGATTCAAAGAGAGTGAGATGCCAGCTCCTTTCATTCAGTCAGTAGCTTCAAACATTTCTGGTATATGAATAACATGTTTTTCAATGGCAAAAATCAATGAATATTGTAAATGCACAAACAGTAATTTCTCCGCATTGCAAGGTTCAATTCTGAAATTTTTTGCTTTTTCCTGCTCCTCTTAGCATGATAAAGAAGATTCAAAGAGAGTGAGATGCCAGCTCCTTTCGTTCAGTCAGTAGCTTCAATCATTTCTGGACGTTTTTCAATGGCAAAAATCATTGAATATTATAAATGCACAAACAGTAATTTCTCCGCATTGCAAGGTGCAATTCTGAAATTTTTTGCTTTTTCCTGCTCCTCTTAGCATGATAAAGAAGATTCAAAGAGAGTGAGATGCCAGCTCCTTTCATTCAGTCAGTAGCTTCAAACATTTCTGGTATATGAATAACATGATGTTTTTCAATGGCAAATATCAATGAATATTGTAAATGCACAAACAGTAATTTCTCCGCATTGCAAGGTGCAATTCTGAAATTTTTTGCTTTTTCCTGCTCCTCTTAGCATGATAAAGAAGATTCAAAGAGAGTGAGATGCCAGCTCCTTTCATTCAGTCAGTAGCTTCAATCATTTCTGGACGTTTTTCAATGGCAAAAATCAATGAATATTGTAAATGCACAAACAGTAATTTCTCCGCATTGCAAGGTGCAATTCTGAAATTTTTTGCTTTTTCCTGCTCCTCTTAGCATGATAAAGAAGATTCAAAGAGAGTGAGATGCCAGCTCCTTTCATTCAGTCAGTAGCTTCAAACATTTCTGGTATATGAATAACATGATGTTTTTCAATGGCAAAAATCAATGAATATTGTAAATGCACAAACAGTAATTTCTCCGCATTGCAAGGTGCAAGTCTGAAATTTTTTGCTTTTTCCTGCTCCTCTTAGCATGATAAAGAAGATTCAAAGAGAGTGAGATGCCAGCTACTTTCATTCAGTCAGTAGCTTCAATCATTTCTGGACGTTTTTCAATGGTAAAAATCAATGAATATTGTAAATGCACAAACAGTAATTTCTCCACATTGCAAGGTGCAATTCTGAAATTTTTTGCTTTTTCCTGCTCCTCTTAGCATGATAAAGAAGATTCAAAGAGAGTGAGATGCCAGCTCCTTTCATTCAGTCAGTAGCTTCAAACATTTCTGGTATATGAATAACATGATGTTTTTCAATGGCAAAAATCAATGAATATTGTAAATGCACAAACAGTAATTTCTCCGCATTGCAAAGTGCAATTCTGAAATTTTTTGCTTTTTCCTGCTCCTCTTAGCATGATAAAGAAGATTCAAAGAGAGTGAGATGCCAGCTCCTTTCATTCAGTCAGTAGCTTCAAACATTTCTGGTATATGAATAACATGATGTTTTTCAATGGCAAAAATCAATGAATATTGTAAATGCACAAACAGTAATTTCTCCGCATTGCAAGGTGCAAGTCTGAAATTTTTTGCTTTTTCCTGCTCCTCTTAGCATGATAAAGAAGATTCAAAGAGAGTGAGATGCCAGCTACTTTCATTCAGTCAGTAGCTTCAATCATTTCTGGACGTTTTTCAATGGTAAAAATCAATGAATATTGTAAATGCACAAACAGTAATTTCTCCACATTGCAAGGTGCAATTCTGAAATTTTTTGCTTTTTCCTGCTCCTCTTAGCATGATAAAGAAGATTCAAAGAGAGTGAGATGCCAGCTCCTTTCATTCAGTCAGTAGCTTCAAACATTTCTGGTATATGAATAACATGATGTTTTTCAATGGCAAAAATCAATGAATATTGTAAATGCACAAACAGTAATTTCTCCGCATTGCAAGGTGCAATTCTGAAATTTTTTGCTTTTTCCTGCTCCTCTTAGCATGATAAAGAAGATTCAAAGAGAGTGAGATGCCAGCTCCTTTCATTCAGTCAGTAGCTTCAATCATTTCTGGATGTTTTTCAATGGCAAAAATCAATGAATATTGTAAATGCACAAACTGTAATTTCTCCGCATTGCAAGGTGCAATTCTGAAATTTTTTGCTTTTTCCTGCTCCTCTTAGCATGATAAAGAAGATTCAAAGAGAGTGAGATGCCAGCTCCTTTCATTCAGTCAGTAGCTTCAATCATTTCTGGACGTTTTTCAATGGCAAAAATCAATGAATATTGTAAATGCACAAACAGTAATTTCTCCGCATTGCAAGGTGCAATTCTGAAATTTTTTGCTTTTTCCTGCTCCTCTTAGCATGATAAACAAGATTCAAAGAGAGTGAGATGCCAGCTCCTTTCATTCAGTCAGTAGCTTCAATCATTTCTGGTATATGAATAACATGATGTTTTTCAATGGCAAAAATCAATGAATATTGTAAATGCACAAACAGTAATTTCTCCGCATTGCAAGGTGCAATTCTGAAATTTTTTGCTTTTTCCTGCTCCTCTTAGCATGATAAAGAAGATTCAAAGAGAGTGAGATGCCAGCTCCTTTCATTCAGTCAGTAGCTTCAATCATTTCTGGACGTTTTTCAATGGCAAAAATCAATGAATATTGTAAATGCACAAACAGTAATTTCTCCGCATTGCAAGGTGCAATTCTGAAATTTTTTGCTTTTTCCTGCTCCTCTTAGCATGATAAACAAGATTCAAAGAGAGTGAGATGCCAGCTCCTTTCATTCAGTCAGTAGCTTCAATCATTTCTGGACGTTTTTCAATGGCAAAAATCAATGAATATTGTAAATGCACAAACAGTAATTTCTCCGCATTGCAAGGTGCAATTCTGAAATTTTTTACTTTTTCCTGCTTCTCTTAGCATGATAAAGAAGATTCAAAGAGAGTGAGATGCCAGCTCCTTTCATTCAGTCAGTAGCTTCAATCATTTCTGGACGTTTTTCAATGGCAAAAATCAATGAATATTGTAAATGCACAAACAGTAATTTCTCCGCATTGCAAGGTGCAATTCTGAAATTTTTTGCTTTTTCCTGTTAATCCTAGCATGATAAAGAAGATTCAAAGAGAGTGAGATGCCAGCTCCTTTCATTCAGTCAGTAGCTTCAAACATTTCTGGTATATGAATAACATGATGTTTTTCAATGGCAAAAATCAATGAATATTGTAAATGCACAAACAGTAATTTCTCCGCATTGCAAGGTTCAATTCTGAAATTTTTTGCTTTTTCCTGCTCCTCTTAGCATGATAAAGAAGATTCAAAGAGAGTGAGATGCCAGCTCCTTTCGTTCAGTCAGTAGCTTCAATCATTTCTGGACGTTTTTCAATGGCAAAAATCATTGAATATTATAAATGCACAAACAGTAATTTCTCCGCATTGCAAGGTGCAATTCTGAAATTTTTTGCTTTTTCCTGCTCCTCTTAGCATGATAAAGAAGATTCAAAGAGAGTGAGATGCCAGCTCCTTTCATTCAGTCAGTAGCTTCAAACATTTCTGGTATATGAATAACATGATGTTTTTCAATGGCAAAAATCAATGAATATTGTAAATGCACAAACAGTAATTTCTCCGCATTGCAAGGTGCAATTCTGAAATTTTTTGCTTTTTCCTGCTCCTCTTAGCATGATAAAGAAGATTCAAAGAGAGTGAGATGCCAGCTCCTTTCATTCAGTCAGTAGCTTCAATCATTTCTGGACGTTTTTCAATGGCAAAAATCAATGAATATTGTAAATGCACAAACAGTAATTTCTCCGCATTGCAAGGTGCAATTCTGAAATTTTTTGCTTTTTCCTGCTCCTCTTAGCATGATAAAGAAGATTCAAAGAGAGTGAGATGCCAGCTCCTTTCATTCAGTCAGTAGCTTCAAACATTTCTGGTATATGAATAACATGATGTTTTTCAATGGCAAAAATCAATGAATATTGTAAGTGCACAAACAGTAATTTCTCCGCATTGCAAGGTGCAAGTCTGAAATTTTTTGCTTTTTCCTGCTCCTCTTAGCATGATAAAGAAGATTCAAAGAGAGTGAGATGCCAGCTACTTTCATTCAGTCAGTAGCTTCAATCATTTCTGGACGTTTTTCAATGGTAAAAATCAATGAATATTGTAAATGCACAAACAGTAATTTCTCCACATTGCAAGGTGCAATTCTGAAATTTTTTGCTTTTTCCTGCTCCTCTTAGCATGATAAAGAAGATTCAAAGAGAGTGAGATGCCAGCTCCTTTCATTCAGTCAGTAGCTTCAAACATTTCTGGTATATGAATAACATGATGTTTTTCAATGGCAAAAATCAATGAATATTGTAAATGCACAAACAGTAATTTCTCCGCATTGCAAAGTGCAATTCTGAAATTTTTTGCTTTTTCCTGCTCCTCTTAGCATGATAAAGAAGATTCAAAGAGAGTGAGATGCCAGCTCCTTTCATTCAGTCAGTTGCTTCAAACATTTCTGGTATATGAATAACATGATGTTTTTCAATGGCAAAAATCAATGAATATTGTAAATGCACAAACAGTAATTTCTCCGCATTGCAAGGTGCAAGTCTGAAATTTTTTGCTTTTTCCTGCTCCTCTTAGCATGATAAAGAAGATTCAAAGAGAGTGAGATGCCAGCTACTTTCATTCAGTCAGTAGCTTCAATCATTTCTGGACGTTTTTCAATGGTAAAAATCAATGAATATTGTAAATGCACAAACAGTAATTTCTCCACATTGCAAGGTGCAATTCTGAAATTTTTTGCTTTTTCCTGTTAATCCTAGCATGATAAAGAAGATTCAAAGAGAGTGAGATGCCAGCTCCTTTCATTCAGTCAGTAGCTTCAAACATTTCTGGTATATGAATAACATGATGTTTTTCAATGGCAAAAATCAATGAATATTGTAAATGCACAAACAGTAATTTCTCCGCATTGCAAGGTTCAATTCTGAAATTTTTTGCTTTTTCCTGCTCCTCTTAGCATGATAAAGAAGATTCAAAGAGAGTGAGATGCCAGCTCCTTTCGTTCAGTCAGTAGCTTCAATCATTTCTGGACGTTTTTCAATGGCAAAAATCATTGAATATTATAAATGCACAAACAGTAATTTCTCCGCATTGCAAGGTGCAATTCTGAAATTTTTTGCTTTTTCCTGCTCCTCTTAGCATGATAAAGAAGATTCAAAGAGAGTGAGATGCCAGCTCCTTTCATTCAGTCAGTAGCTTCAAACATTTCTGGTATATGAATAACATGATGTTTTTCAATGGCAAAAATCAATGAATATTGTAAATGCACAAACAGTAATTTCTCCGCATTGCAAGGTGCAATTCTGAAATTTTTTGCTTTTTCCTGCTCCTCTTAGCATGATAAAGAAGATTCAAAGAGAGTGAGATGCCAGCTCCTTTCATTCAGTCAGTAGCTTCAATCATTTCTGGACGTTTTTCAATGGCAAAAATCAATGAATATTGTAAATGCACAAACAGTAATTTCTCCGCATTGCAAGGTGCAATTCTGAAATTTTTTGCTTTTTCCTGCTCCTCTTAGCATGATAAAGAAGATTCAAAGAGAGTGAGATGCCAGCTCCTTTCATTCAGTCAATAGCTTCAAACATTTCTGGTATATGAATAACATGATGTTTTTCAATGGCAAAAATCAATGAATATTGTAAATGCACAAACAGTAATTTCTCCGCATTGCAAGGTGCAAGTCTGAAATTTTTTGCTTTTTCCTGCTCCTCTTAGCATGATAAAGAAGATTCAAAGAGAGTGAGATGCCAGCTACTTTCATTCAGTCAGTAGCTTCAATCATTTCTGGACGTTTTTCAATGGTAAAAATCAATGAATATTGTAAATGCACAAACAGTAATTTCTCCACATTGCAAGGTGCAATTCTGAAATTTTTTGCTTTTTCCTGCTCCTCTTAGCATGATAAAGAAGATTCAAAGAGAGTGAGATGCCAGCTCCTTTCATTCAGTCAGTAGCTTCAAACATTTCTTGTATATGAATAACATGATGTTTTTCAATGGCAAAAATCAATGAATATTGTAAATGCACAAACAGTAATTTCTCCGCATTGCAAAGTGCAATTCTGAAATTTTTTGCTTTTTCCTGCTCCTCTTAGCATGATAAAGAAGATTCAAAGAGAGTGAGATGCCAGCTCCTTTCATTCAGTCAGTAGCTTCAAACATTTCTGGTATATGAATAACATGATGTTTTTCAATGGCAAAAATCAATGAATATTGTAAATGCACAAACAGTAATTTCTCCGCATTGCAAGGTGCAAGTCTGAAATTTTTTGCTTTTTCCTGCTCCTCTTAGCATGATAAAGAAGATTCAAAGAGAGTGAGATGCCAGCTACTTTCATTCAGTCAGTAGCTTCAATCATTTCTGGACGTTTTTCAATGGTAAAAATCAATGAATATTGTAAATGCACAAACAGTAATTTCTCCACATTGCAAGGTGCAATTCTGAAATTTTTTGCTTTTTCCTGCTCCTCTTAGCATGATAAAGAAGATTCAAAGAGAGTGAGATGCCAGCTCCTTTCATTCAGTCAGTAGCTTCAAACATTTCTGGTATATGAATAACATGATGTTTTTCAATGGCAAAAATCAATGAATATTGTAAATGCACAAACAGTAATTTCTCCGCATTGCAAGGTGCAATTCTGAAATTTTTTGCTTTTTCCTGCTCCTCTTAGCATGATAAAGAAGATTCAAAGAGAGTGAGATGCCAGCTCCTTTCATTCAGTCAGTAGCTTCAATCATTTCTGGATGTTTTTCAATGGCAAAAATCAATGAATATTGTAAATGCACAAACTGTAATTTCGCCGCATTGCAAGGTGCAATTCTGAAATTTTTTGCTTTTTCCTGCTCCTCTTAGCATGATAAAGAAGATTCAAAGAGAGTGAGATGCCAGCTCCTTTCATTCAGTCAGTAGCTTCAATCATTTCTGGACGTTTTTCAATGGCAAAAATCAATGAATATTGTAAATGCCCAAACAGTAATTTCTCCGCATTGCAAGGTGCAATTCTGAAATTTTTTGCTTTTTCCTGCTCCTCTTAGCATGATAAAGAAGATTCAAAGAGAGTGAGATGCCAGCTCCTTTCATTCAGTCAGTACCTTCAATCATTTCTGGACGTTTTTCAATGGCAAAAATCAATGAATATTGTAAATGCACAAACAGTAATTTCTCCGCATTGCAAGGTGCAATTCTGAAATTTTTTGCTTTTTCCCGCTACTCTTAGCATGATAAAGAAGATTCAAAGAGAGTGAGGTGCCAGCTCCTTTCATTCAGTCAGTAGCTTCAAACATTTCTGGTATATGAATAACATGTTTTTCAATGGCAAAAATCAATGAATATTGTAAATGCACAAACAGTAATTTCTCCGCATTGCAAGCTGCAATTCTGAAATTTTTTGCTTTTTCCTGCTCCTCTTAGCATGATAAAGAAGATTCAAAGAGAGTGAGATGCCAGCTCCTTTCATTCAGTCAGTAGCTTCAATCATTTCTGGACGTTTTTCAATGGCAAAAATCAATGAATATTGTAAATGCACAAACAGTAATTTCTCCGCATTGCAAGGTGCAATTCTGAAATTTTTTGCTTTTTCCTGCTCCTCTTAGCATGATAAAGAAGATTCAAAGAGAGTGAGATGCCAGCTCCTTTCATTCAGTCAGTAGCTTCAATCATTTCTGGACATTTTTCAATGGCAAAAATCAATGAATATTGTAAATGCACAAACAGTAATTTCTCCGCATTGCAAGGTGCAATTCTGAAATTTTTTGCTTTTTCCTGCTCCTCTTAGCATGATAAAGAAGATTCAAAGAGAGTGAGATGCCAGCTCCTTTCATTCAGTCAGTAGCTTCAAACATTTCTGGTATATGAATAACATGATGTTTTTCAATGGCAAAAATCAATGAATATTGTAAATGCACAAACAGTAATTTCTCCGCATTGCAAGGTGCAAGTCTGAAATTTTTTGCTTTTTCCTGCTCCTCTTAGCATGATAAAGAAGATTCAAAGAGAGTGAGATGCCAGCTCCTTTCATTCAGTCAGTAGCTTCAAACATTTCTGGTATATGAATAACATGATGTTTTTCAATGGCAAAAATCAATGAATATTGTAAATGCACAAACAGTAATTTCTCCTCATTGCAAGGTTCAATTCTGAAATTTTTTGCTTTTTCCTGCTCCTCTTAGCATGATAAAGAAGATTCAAAGAGAGTGAGATGCCAGCTCCTTTCGTTCAGTCAGTAGCTTCAATCATTTCTGGACGTTTTTCAATGGCAAAAATCATTGAATATTATAAATGCACAAACAGTAATTTCTCCGCATTGCAAGGTGCAATTCTGAAATTTTTTGCTTTTTCCTGCTCCTCTTAGCATGATAAAGAAGATTCAAAGAGAGTGAGATGCCAGCTCCTTTCATTCAGTCAGTAGCTTCAAACATTTCTGGTATATGAATAACATGATGTTTTTCAATGGCAAAAATCAATGAATATTGTAAATGCACAAACAGTAATTTCTCCGCATTGCAAGGTGCAATTCTGAAATTTTTTGCTTTTTCCTGCTCCTCTTAGCATGATAAAGAAGATTCAAAGAGAGTGAGATGCCAGCTCCTTTCATTCAGTCAGTAGCTTCAATCATTTCTGGACGTTTTTCAATGGCAAAAATCAATGAATATTGTAAATGCACAAACAGTAATTTCTCCGCATTGCAAGGTGCAATTCTGAAATTTTTTGCTTTTTCCTGCTCCTCTTAGCATGATAAAGAAGATTCAAAGAGAGTGAGATGCCAGCTCCTTTCATTCAGTCAGTAGCTTCAAACATTTCTGGTATATGAATAACATGATGTTTTTCAATGGCAAAAATCAATGAATATTGTAAATGCACAAACAGTAATTTCTCCGCATTGCAAGGTGCGTCTGAAATTTTTTGCTTTTTCCTGCTCCTCTTAGCATGATAAAGAAGATTCAAAGAGAGTGAGATGCCAGCTACTTTCATTCAGTCAGTAGCTTCAATCATTTCTGGACGTTTTTCAATGGTAAAAATCAATGAATATTGTAAATGCACAAACAGTAATTTCTCCACATTGCAAGGTGCAATTCTGAAATTTTTTGCTTTTTCCTGCTCCTCTTAGCATGATAAAGAAGATTCAAAGAGAGTGAGATGCCAGCTCCTTTCATTCAGTCAGTAGCTTCAAACATTTCTGGTATATGAATAACATGATGTTTTTCAATGGCAAAAATCAATGAATATTGTAAATGCACAAACAGTAATTTCTCCGCATTGCAAAGTGCAATTCTGAAATTTTTTGCTTTTTCCTGCTCCTCTTAGCATGATAAAGAAGATTCAAAGAGAGTGAGATGCCAGCTCCTTTCATTCAGTCAGTAGCTTCAAACATTTCTGGTATATGAATAACATGATGTTTTTCAATGGCAAAAATCAATGAATATTGTAAATGCACAAACAGTAATTTCTCCGCATTGCAAGGTGCAAGTCTGAAATTTTTTGCTTATTCCTGCTCCTCTTAGCATGATAAAGAAGATTCAAAGAGAGTGAGATGCCAGCTACTTTCATTCAGTCAGTAGCTTCAATCATTTCTGGACGTTTTTCAATGGTAAAAATCAATGAATATTGTAAATGCACAAACAGTAATTTCTCCACATTGCAAGGTGCAATTCTGAAATTTTTTGCTTTTTCCTGCTCCTCTTAGCATGATAAAGAAGATTCAAAGAGAGTGAGATGCCAGCTCCTTTCATTCAGTCAGTAGCTTCAAACATTTCTGGTATATGAATAACATGATGTTTTTCAATGGCAAAAATCAATGAATATTGTAAATGCACAAACAGTAATTTCTCCGCATTGCAAGGTGCAATTCTGAAATTTTTTGCTTTTTCCTGCTCCTCTTAGCATGATAAAGAAGATTCAAAGAGAGTGAGATGCCAGCTCCTTTCATTCAGTCAGTAGCTTCAATCATTTCTGGATGTTTTTCAATGGCAAAAATCAATGAATATTGTAAATGCACAAACTGTAATTTCGCCGCATTGCAAGGTGCAATTCTGAAATTTTTTGCTTTTTCCTGCTCCTCTTAGCATGATAAAGAAGATTCAAAGAGAGTGAGATGCCAGCTCCTTTCATTCAGTCAGTAGCTTCAATCATTTCTGGACGTTTTTCAATGGCAAAAATCAATGAATATTGTAAATGCACAAACTAATTTCTCCGCATTGCAAGGTGCAATTCTGAAATTTTTTGCTTTTTCCTGCTCCTCTTAGCATGATAAAGAAGATTCAAAGAGAGTGAGATGCCAGCTCCTTTCATTCAGTCAGTACCTTCAATCATTTCTGGACGTTTTTCAATGGCAAAAATCAATGAATATTGTAAATGCACAAACAGTAATTTCTCCGCATTGCAAGGTGCAATTCTGAAATTTTTTGCTTTTTCCCGCTCCTCTTAGCATGATAAAGAAGATTCAAAGAGAGTGAGGTGCCAGCTCCTTTCATTCAGTCAGTAGCTTCAAACATTTCTGGTATATGAATAACATGTTTTTCAATGGCAAAAATCAATGAATATTGTAAATGCACAAACAGTAATTTCTCCGCATTGCAAGCTGCAATTCTGAAATTTTTTGCTTTTTCCTGCTCCTCTTAGCATGATAAAGAAGATTCAAAGAGAGTGAGATGCCAGCTCCTTTCATTCAGTCAGTAGCTTCAATCATTTCTGGACGTTTTTCAATGGCAAAAATCAATGAATATTGTAAATGCACAAACAGTAATTTCTCCGCATTGCAAGGTGCAATTCTGAAATTTTTTGCTTTTTCCTGCTCCTCTTAGCATGATAAAGAAGATTCAAAGAGAGTGAGATGCCAGCTCCTTTCATTCAGTCAGTAGCTTCAATCATTTCTGGACGTTTTTCAATGGCAAAAATCAATGAATATTGTAAATGCACAAACAGTAATTTCTCCGCATTGCAAGGTGCAATTCTGAAATTTTTTGCTTTTTCCTGCTCCTCTTAGCATGATAAAGAAGATTCAAAGAGAGTGAGATGCCAGCTCCTTTCATTCAGTCAGTAGCTTCAAACATTTCTGGTATATGAATAACATGATGTTTTTCAATGGCAAAAATCAATGAATATTGTAAATGCACAAACAGTAATTTCTCCGCATTGCAAGGTGCAAGTCTGAAATTTTTTGCTTTTTCCTGCTCCTCTTAGCATGATAAAGAAGATTCAAAGAGAGTGAGATGCCAGCTCCTTTCATTCAGTCAGTAGCTTCAAACATTTCTGGTATATGAATAACATGATGTTTTTCAATGGCAAAAATCAATGAATATTGTAAATGCACAAACAGTAATTTCTCCGCATTGCAAGGTGCAATTCTGAAATTTTTTGCTTTTTCCTGCTCCTCTTAGCATGATAAAGAAGATTCAAAGAGAGTGAGATGCCAGCTCCTTTCATTCAGTCAGTAGCTTCAAACATTTCTGGTATATGAATAACATGATGTTTTTCAATGGCAAAAATCAATGAATATTGTAAATGCACAAACAGTAATTTCTCCGCATTGCAAGGTGCAATTCTGAAATTTTTTGCTTTTTCCTGCTCCTCTTAGCATGATAAAGAAGATTCAAAGAGAGTGAGATGCCAGCTCCTTTCATTCAGTCAGTAGCTTCAATCATTTCTGGACGTTTTTCAATGGCAAAAATCAATGAATATTGTAAATGCACAAACAGTAATTTCTCCGCATTGCAAGGTGCAATTCTGAAATTTTTTGCTTTTTCCTGCTCCTCTTAGCATGATAAAGAAGATTCAAAGAGAGTGAGATGTCAGCTCCTTTCATTCAGTCAGTAGCTTCAAACATTTCTGGTATATGAATAACATGATGTTTTTCAATGGCAAAAATCAATGAATATTGTAAATGCACAAACAGTAATTTCTCCGCATTGCAAGGTGCAATTCTGAAATTTTTTGCTTTTTCCTGCTCCTCTTAGCATGATAAAGAAGATTCAAAGAGAGTGAGATGCCAGCTCCTTTCATTCAGTCAGTAGCTTCAATCATTTCTGGACGTTTTTCAATGGCAAAAATCAATGAATATTGTAAATGCACAAACAGTAATTTCTCCGCATTGCAAGGTGCAATTCTGAAATTTTTTGCTTTTTCCTGCTCCTCTTAGCATGATAAAGAAGATTCAAAGAGAGTGTGATGCCAGCTCCTTTCGTTCAGTCAGTAGCTTCAATCATTTCTGGACGTTTTTCAATGGCAAAAATCATTGAATAATATAAATGCACAAACAGTAATTTCTCCGCATTGCAAGGTGCAATTCTGAAATTTTTTACTTTTTCCTGCTCCTCTTAGCATGATAAAGAAGATTCAAAGAGAGTGAGATGCCAGCTCCTTTCATTCAGTCAGTAGCTTCAATCATTTCTGGTATATGAATAACATGATGTTTTTCAATGGCAAAAATCAATGAATATTGTAAATGCACAAACAGTAATTTCTCCGCATTGCAAGGTGCAATTCTGAAATTTTTTGCTTTTTCCTGCTCCTCTTGGCATGATAAAGAAGATTCAAAGAGAGTGAGATGCCAGCTCCTTTCATTCAGTCAGTAGCTTCAATCATTTCTGGACGTTTTTCAATGGCAAAAATCAATGAATATTGTAAATGCACAAACAGTAATTTCTCCGCATTGCAAGGTGCAATTCTGAAATTTTTTGCTTTTTCCTGCTCCTCTTAGCATGATAAAGAAGATTCAAAGAGAGTGAGATGCCAGCTCCTTTCATTCAGTCAGTAGCTTCAAACATTTCTGGTATATGAATAACATGATGTTTTTCAATGGCAAAAATCAATGAATATTGTAAATGCACAAACAGTAATTTCTCCGCATTGCAAGGTGCAATTCTGAAATTTTTTTCTTTTTCCTGCTCCTCTTAGCATGATAAAGAAGATTCAAAGAGAGTGAGATGCCAGCTCCTTTCGTTCAGTCAGTAGCTTCAATCATTTCTGGACGTTTTTCAATGGCAAAAATCATTGAATATTATAAATGCACAAACAGTAATTTCTCCGCATTGCAAGGTGCAATTCTGAAATTTTTTACTTTTTCCTGCTCCTCTTAGCATGATAAAGAAGATTCAAAGAGAGTGAGATGCCAGCTCCTTTCATTCAGTCAGTAGCTTCAATCATTTCTGGTATATGAATAACATGATGTTTTTCAATGGCAAAAATCAATGAATATTGTAAATGCACAAACAGTAATTTCTCCGCATTGCAAGGTGCAATTCTGAAATTTTTTGCTTTTTCCTGCTCCTCTTAGCATGATAAAGAAGATTCAAAGAGAGTGAGATGCCAGCTCCTTTCATTCAGTCAGTAGCTTCAATCATTTCTGGACGTTTTTCAATGGCAAAAATCAATGAATATTGTAAATGCACAAACAGTAATTTCTCCGCATTGCAAGGTGCAATTCTGAAATTTTTTGCTTTTTCCTGCTCCTCTTAGCATGATAAACATGATTCAAAGAGAGTGAGATGCCAGCTCCTTTCATTCAGTCAGTAGCTTCAATCATTTCTGGACGTTTTTCAATGGCAAAAATCAATGAATATTGTAAATGCACAAACAGTAATTTTTCCGCATTGCAAGGTGCAATTCTGAAATTTTTTGCTTTTTCCTGCTCCTCTTAGCATGATAAAGAAGATTCAAAGAGAGTGAGATGCCAGCTCCTTTCATTCAGTCAGTAGCTTCAAACATTTCTGGTATATGAATAACATGATGTTTTTCAATGGCAAAAATCAATGAATATTGTAAATGCACAAACAGTAATTTCTCCGCATTGCAAGGTGCAATTCTGAAATTTTTTGCTTTTTCCTGCTCCTCTTAGCATGATAAAGAAGATTCAAAGAGAGTGAGATGCCAGCTCCTTTCATTCAGTCAGTAGCTTCAATCATTTCTGGACGTTTTTCAATTGAAAAAATCAATGAATATTGTAAATGCACAAACAGTAATTTCTCCGCATTGCAAGGTGCAATTCTGAAATTTTTTGCTTTTTCCTGCTCCTCTTATTATGATAAAGACGATTCAAAGAGAGTGAGATGCCAGCTACTTTCATTCAGTCAGTAGCTTCAATCATTTCTGGTATATGAATAACATGATGTTTTTCAATGGCAAAAATCAATGAATATTGTAAATGCACAAACAGTAATTTCTCCGCATTGCAAGGTGCAATTCTGAAATTTTTTGCTTTTTCCTGCTCCTCTTAGCATGATAAAGAAGATTCAAAGAGAGTGAGATGAAAGCTCCTTTCATTCAGTCAGTAGCTTCAATCATTTCTGGTATATGAATAACATGATGTTTTTCAATGGCAAAAATCAATGAATATTGTAAATGCACAAACAGTAATTTATCCGCATTGCAAGGTGCAATTCTGAAATTTTTTGCTTTTTCCTGCTCCTGTTAGTATGATAAAGAAGATTCAAAGAGAGTGAGATGCCAGCTCCTTTCATTCAGTCAGTAGCTTCAAACATTTCTGGTATATGAATAACATGATGTTTTTCAATGGCAAAAATCAATGAATATTGTAAATGCACAAACAGTAATTTCTCCACATTGCAAGGTGCAATTCTGAAATTTTTTGATTTTTCCTGCTCCTCTTAGCATGATAAAGAAGATTCAAAGAGAGTGAGATGCCAGCTCCTTTCATTCAGTCAGTAGCTTCAATCATTTCTGGACGTTTTTCAATGGCAAAAATCAATGAATATTGTAAATGCACAAACAGTAATTTCTCCGCATTGCAAGGTGCAATTCTGAAATTTTTTGCTTTTTCCTGCTCCTCTTAGCATGATAAAGAAGATTCAAAGAGAGTGAGATGCCAGATCCTTTCATTCAGTCAGTAGCTTCAATCATTTCTGGACGTTTTTCAATGGCAAAAATCAATGAATATTGTAAATGCACAAACAGTAATTTCTCCGCATTGCAAGGTGCAATTCTGAAATTTTTTGCTTTTTCCTGCTCCTCTTAGCATGATAAAGAAGATTCAAAGATAGTGAGATGCCAGCTCCTTTCATTCAGTCAGTAGCTTCAATCATTTCTGGTATATGAATAACATGATGTTTTTCAATGGCAAAAATCAATGAATATTGTAGATGCACAAACAGTAATTTCTCCGCATTGCAAGGTGCAATTCTGAAATTTTTTGCTTTTTCCTGCTCCTCTTAGCATGATAAAGAAGATTCAAAGAGAGTGAGATGCCAGCTCCTTTCATTCAGTCAGTAGCTTCAATCATTTCTGGACGTTTTTCAATGGCAAAAATCAATGAATATTGTAAATGCACAAACAGTAATTTCTCTGCATTGCAAGGTGCAATTCTGAAATTTTTTGCTTTTTCCTGCTCCTCTTAGCATGATAAACAAGATTCAAAGAGAGTGAGATGCCAGCTCCTTTCATTCAGTCAGTAGCTGCAATCATTTCTGGACGTTTTTCAATGGCAAAAATCAATGAATATTGTAAATGCACAAACAGTAATTTCTCCGCATTGCAAGGTGCAATTCAGAAATTTTTTGCTTTTTCCTGCTCCTCTTAGCATGATAAAGAAGATTCAAAGAGAGTGAGATGCCAGCTCCTTTCATTCAGTCAGTAGCTTCAATCGTTTCTGGTATATGAATAACATGATGTTTTTCAATGGCAAAAATCAATGAATATTGTAAATGCACAAACAGTAATTTCTCCGCATTGCAAGGTGCAATTCTGAAATTTTTTGCTTTTTCCTGCTCCTCTTAGCATGATAAAGAAGATTCAAAGAGAGTGAGATGCCAGCTCCTTTCATTCAGTCAGTAGCTTCAATCATTTCTGGTATATGAATAACATGATGTTTTTCAATGGCAAAAATCAATGAATATTGTAAATGCACAAACAGTAATTTATCCGCATTGCAAGGTGCAATTCTGAAATTTTTTGCTTTTTCCTGCTCCTCTTAGCATGATAAAAAAGATTCAAAGAGAGTGAGATGCCAGCTCCTTTCATTCAGTCAGTAGCTTCAAACATTTCTGGTATATGAATAACATGATGTTTTTCCATGGCAAAAATCAATGAATATTGTAAATGCACAAACAGTAATTTCTCCGCATTGCAAGGTGCAATTCTGAAATTTTTTGCTTTTTCCTGCTCCTCAGCATGATAAAGAAGATTCAAAGAGAGTGAGATGCCAGCTCCTTTCATTCAGTCAGTAGCTTCAATCATTTCTGGACGTTTTTCAATGGCAAAAATTAATGAATATTGTAAATGCACAAACAGTAATTTCTCCACATTGCAAGGTGCAATTCTGAATTTTTTTGCTTTTTCCTGCTCCTCTTAGCATGATAAAGAAGATTCAAAGAGAGTGAGATGCCACCTCCTTTCATTCAGTCAGTAGCTTCAATCATTTCTGGTATATGAATAACATGATGTTTTTCAATGGCAAAAATCAATGAATATTGTAAATGCACAAACAGTAATTTATCCGCATTGCAAGGTGCAATTCTGAAATTTTTTGCTTTTTCCTGCTCCTCTTAGCATGATAAAGAAGATTCAAAGAGAGTGAGATGCCAGCCCCTTTCATTCAGTCAGTAGCTTCAAACATTTCTGGTATATGAATAACATGATGTTTTTCAATGGCAAAAATCAATGAATATTGTAAATGCACAAACAGTAATTTCTCCGCATTGCAAGGTGCAATTCTGAAATTTTTTGCTTTTTCCTGCTCCTCTTAGCATGATAAACAAGATTCAAAGAGAGTGAGATGCCAGCTCCTTTCATTCAGTCAGTAGCTTCAATCATTTCTGGACGTTTTTCAATGGCAAAAATCAATGAATATTGTAAATGCACAAACAGTAATTTCTCCGCATTGCAAGGTGCAATTCTGAAATTTTTTGCTTTTTCCTGCTCCTCTTAGCATGATAAAGAACATTCAAAGAGAGTGAGATGCCAGCTCCTTTCATTCAGTCAGTAGCTTCAAACATTTCTGGTATATGAATAACATGATGTTTTTCAATGGCAAAAATCAATGAATATTGTAAATGCACAAACAGTAATTTCTCCGCATTGCAAGGTGCAATTCTGAAATTTTTTGCTTTTTCCTGCTCCTCTTAGCATGATAAAGAAGATTCAAAGAGAGTGAGATGCCAGCTCCTTTCATTCAGTCAGTAGCTTCAATCATTTCTTTACGTTTTTCAATGGCAAAAATCAATGAATATTGTAAATGCACAAACAGTAATTTCTCCGCATTGCAAGGTGCAATTCTGAAATTTTTTGCTTTTTCCTGCTCCTCTTAGCATGATAAACAAGATTCAAAGAGAGTGAGATGCCAGCTCCTTTCATTCAGTCAGTAACTTCAAACATTTCTGGTATATGAATAACATGATGTTTTTCAATGGCAAAAATCAATGAATATTGTAAATGCACAAACAGTAATTTCTCCGCATTGCAAGGTGCAATTCTGAAATTTTTTGCTTTTTCCTGCTCCTCTTAGCATGATAAAGAAGATTCAAAGAGAGTGAGATGCCAGCTCCTTTCATTCAGTCAGTAGCTTCAATCATTTCTGGACGTTTTTCAATGACAAAAATCAATGAATATTGTAAATGCACAAACAGTAATTTCTCTGCATTGCAAGGTGCAATTCTGAAATTTTTTGCTTTTTCCTGCTCCTCTTAGCATGATAAAGAAGATTCAAAGAGAGTGAGATGCCAGCTCCTTTCATTCAGTCAGTAGCTTCAAACATTTCTGGTATATGAATAACATGATGTTTTTCAATGGCAAAAATCAATGAATATTGTAAATGCACAAACAGTAATTTCTCCGCATTGCAAGGTGCAATTCTGAAATTTTTTGCTTTTTCCTGCTCCTCTTAGCATGATAAAGAAGATTCAAAGAGAGTGAGATGCCAGCTCCTTTCATTCAGTCAGTAGCTTCAATCATTTCTGGTATATGAATAACATGATGTTTTTCAATGGCAAAAATCAATGAATATTGTAAATGCACAAACAGTAATTTATCCGCATTGCAAGGTGCAATTCTGAAATTTTTTGCTTTTTCCTGCTCCTCTTAGCATGATAAAAAAGATTCAAAGAGAGTGAGATGCCAGCTCCTTTCATTCAGTCAGTAGCTTCAAACATTTCTGGTATATGAATAACATGATGTTTTTCCATGGCAAAAATCAATGAATATTGTAAATGAACAAACAGTAATTTCTCCGCATTGCAAGGTGCAATTCTGAAATTTTTTGCTTTTTCCTGCTCCTCTTAGCATGATAAAGAAGATTCAAAGAGAGTGAGATGCCAGCCCCTTTCATTCAGTCAGTAGCTTCAATCATTTCTGGACGTTTTTCAATGGCAAAAATCAATGAATATTGTAAATGCACAAACAGTAATTTCTCCGCATTGCAAGGTGCAATTCTGAAATTTTTTGCTTTTTCCTGCTCCTCTTAGCATGATAAAGAAGATTCAAAGAGAGTGAGATGCCAGCTCCTTTCATTCAGTCAGTAGCTTCAATCATTTCTGGTATATGAATAACATGATGTTTTTCAATGGCAAAAATCAATGAATTTTGTAAATGCACAAACAGTAATTTCTCCGCATTGCAAGGTGCAATTCTGAAATTTTTTGCTTTTTCCTGCTCCTCAGCATGATAAAGAAGATTCAAAGATAGTGAGATGCCAGCTCCTTTCATTCAGACAGTAGCTTCAATCATTTCTGGTATATGAATAACATGATGTTTTTCAATGGCAAAAATCAATGAATATTGTAAATGCACAAACAGTAATTTCTCCGCATTGCAAGGTGCAATTCTGAAATTTTTTGCTTTTTCCTGCTCCTCTTAGCATGATAAAGAAGATTCAAAGAGAGTGAGATGCCAGCTCCTTTCATTCAGTCAGTAGCTTCAATCATTTCTGGACGTTTTTCAATGGCAAAAATCAATGAATATTGTAAATGCACAAACAGTAATTTCTCTGCATTGCAAGGTGCAATTCTGAAATTTTTTGCTTTTTCCTGCTCCTCTTAGCATGATAAACAAGATTCAAAGAGAGTGAGATGCCAGCTCCTTTCATTCAGTCAGTAGCTGCAATCATTTCTGGACGTTTTTCAATGGCAAAAATCAATGAATATTGTAAATGCACAAACAGTAATTTCTCCGCATTGCAAGGTGCAATTCAGAAATTTTTTGCTTTTTCCTGCTCCTCTTAGCATGATAAAGAAGATTCAAAGAGAGTGAGATGCCAGCTCCTTTCATTCAGTCAGTAGCTTCAATCGTTTCTGGTATATGAATAACATGATGTTTTTCAATGGCAAAAATCAATGAATATTGTAAATGCACAAACAGTAATTTCTCCGCATTGCAAGGTGCAATTCTGAAATTTTTTGCTTTTTCCTGCTCCTCTTAGCATGATAAAGAAGATTCAAAGAGAGTGAGATGCCAGCTCCTTTCATTCAGTCAGTAGCTTCAATCATTTCTGGTATATGAATAACATGATGTTTTTCAATGGCAAAAATCAATGAATATTGTAAATGCACAAACAGTAATTTATCCGCATTGCAAGGTGCAATTCTGAAATTTTTTGCTTTTTCCTGCTCCTCTTAGCATGATAAAAAAGATTCAAAGAGAGTGAGATGCCAGCTCCTTTCATTCAGTCAGTAGCTTCAAACATTTCTGGTATATGAATAACATGATGTTTTTCCATGGCAAAAATCAATGAATATTGTAAATGCACAAACAGTAATTTCTCCGCATTGCAAGGTGCAATTCTGAAATTTTTTGCTTTTTCCTGCTCCTCAGCATGATAAAGAAGATTCAAAGAGAGTGAGATGCCAGCTCCTTTCATTCAGTCAGTAGCTTCAATCATTTCTGGACGTTTTTCAATGGCAAAAATTAATGAATATTGTAAATGCACAAACAGTAATTTCTCCACATTGCAAGGTGCAATTCTGAATTTTTTTGCTTTTTCCTGCTCCTCTTAGCATGATAAAGAAGATTCAAAGAGAGTGAGATGCCAGCTCCTTTCATTCAGTCAGTAGCTTCAATCATTTCTGGTATATGAATAACATGATGTTTTTCAATGGCAAAAATCAATGAATATTGTAAATGCACAAACAGTAATTTATCCGCATTGCAAGGTGCAATTCTGAAATTTTTTGCTTTTTCCTGCTCCTCTTAGCATGATAAAGAAGATTCAAAGAGAGTGAGATGCCAGCCCCTTTCATTCAGTCAGTAGCTTCAAACATTTCTGGTATATGAATAACATGATGTTTTTCAATGGCAAAAATCAATGAATATTGTAAATGCACAAACAGTAATTTCTCCGCATTGCAAGGTGCAATTCTGAAATTTTTTGCTTTTTCCTGCTCCTCTTAGCATGATAAACAAGATTCAAAGAGAGTGAGATGCCAGCTCCTTTCATTCAGTCAGTAGCTTCAATCATTTCTGGACGTTTTTCAATGGCAAAAATCAATGAATATTGTAAATGCACAAACAGTAATTTCTCCGCATTGCAAGGTGCAATTCTGAAATTTTTTGCTTTTTCCTGCTCCTCTTAGCATGATAAAGAACATTCAAAGAGAGTGAGATGCCAGCTCCTTTCATTCAGTCAGTAGCTTCAAACATTTCTGGTATATGAATAACATGATGTTTTTCAATGGCAAAAATCAATGAATATTGTAAATGCACAAACAGTAATTTCTCCGCATTGCAAGGTGCAATTCTGAAATTTTTTGCTTTTTCCTGCTCCTCTTAGCATGATAAAGAAGATTCAAAGAGAGTGAGATGCCAGCTCCTTTCGTTCAGTCAGTAGCTTCAATCATTTCTGGACGTTTTTCAATGGCAAAAATCATTGAATATTATAAATGCACAAACAGTAATTTCTCCGCATTGCAAGGTGCAATTCTGAAATTTTTTACTTTTTCCTGCTCCTCTTAGCATGATAAAGAAGATTCAAAGAGAGTGAGAAGCCAGCTCCTTTCATTCAGTCAGTAGCTTCAATCATTTCTGGTATATGAATAACATGATGTTTTTCAATGGCAAAAATCAATGAATATTGTAAATGCCCAAACAGTAATTTCTCCGCATTGCAAGGTGCAATTCTGAAATTTTTTGCTTTTTCCTGCTCCTCTTAGCATGATAAAGAAGATTCAAAGAGAGTGAGATGCCAGCTCCTTTCATTCAGTCAGTAGCTTCAATCATTTCTTTACGTTTTTCAATGGCAAAAATCAATGAATATTGTAAATGCACAAACAGTAATTTCTCCGCATTGCAAGGTGCAATTCTGAAATTTTTTGCTTTTTCCTGCTCCTCTTAGCATGATAAACAAGATTCAAAGAGAGTGAGATGCCAGCTCCTTTCATTCAGTCAGTAACTTCAAACATTTCTGGTATATGAATAACATGATGTTTTTCAATGGCAAAAATCAATGAATATTGTAAATGCACAAACAGTAATTTCTCCGCATTGCAAGGTGCAATTCTGAAATTTTTTGCTTTTTCCTGCTCCTCTTAGCATGATAAAGAAGATTCAAAGAGAGTGAGATGCCAGCTCCTTTCATTCAGTCAGTAGCTTCAATCATTTCTGGACGTTTTTCAATGACAAAAATCAATGAATATTGTAAATGCACAAACAGTAATTTCTCTGCATTGCAAGGTGCAATTCTGAAATTTTTTGCTTTTTCCTGCTCCTCTTAGCATGATAAAGAAGATTCAAAGAGAGTGAGATGCCAGCTCCTTTCATTCAGTCAGTAGCTTCAAACATTTCTGGTATATGAATAACATGATGTTTTTCAATGGCAAAAATCAATGAATATTGTAAATGCACAAACAGTAATTTCTCCGCATTGCAAGGTGCAATTCTGAAATTTTTTGCTTTTTCCTGCTCCTCTTAGCATGATAAAGAAGATTCAAAGAGAGTGAGATGCCAGCTCCTTTCATTCAGTCAGTAGCTTCAATCATTTCTGGTATATGAATAACATGATGTTTTTCAATGGCAAAAATCAATGAATATTGTAAATGCACAAACAGTAATTTATCCGCATTGCAAGGTGCAATTCTGAAATTTTTTGCTTTTTCCTGCTCCTCTTAGCATGATAAAAAAGATTCAAAGAGAGTGAGATGCCAGCTCCTTTCATTCAGTCAGTAGCTTCAAACATTTCTGGTATATGAATAACATGATGTTTTTCCATGGCAAAAATCAATGAATATTGTAAATGAACAAACAGTAATTTCTCCGCATTGCAAGGTGCAATTCTGAAATTTTTTGCTTTTTCCTGCTCCTCTTAGCATGATAAAGAAGATTCAAAGAGAGTGAGATGCCAGCCCCTTTCATTCAGTCAGTAGCTTCAATCATTTCTGGACGTTTTTCAATGGCAAAAATCAATGAATATTGTAAATGCACAAACAGTAATTTCTCCGCATTGCAAGGTGCAATTCTGAAATTTTTTGCTTTTTCCTGCTCCTCTTAGCATGATAAAGAAGATTCAAAGAGAGTGAGATGCCAGCTCCTTTCATTCAGTCAGTAGCTTCAATCATTTCTGGTATATGAATAACATGATGTTTTTCAATGGCAAAAATCAATGAATTTTGTAAATGCACAAACAGTAATTTCTCCGCATTGCAAGGTGCAATTCTGAAATTTTTTGCTTTTTCCTGCTCCTCAGCATGATAAAGAAGATTCAAAGAGAGTGAGATGCCAGCTCCTTTCATTCAGTCAGTAGCTTCAATCATTTCTGGACGTTTTTCAATGGCAAAAATTAATGAATATTGTAAATGCACAAACAGTAATTTCTCCACATTGCAAGGTGCAATTCTGAATTTTTTTGCTTTTTCCTGCTCCTCTTAGCATGATAAAGAAGATTCAAAGAGAGTGAGATGCCAGCTCCTTTCATTCAGTCAGTAGCTTCAATCATTTCTGGTATATGAATAACATGATGTTTTTCAATGGCAAAAATCAATGAATATTGTAAATGCACAAACAGTAATTTATCCGCATTGCAAGGTGCAATTCTGAAATTTTTTGCTTTTTCCTGCTCCTCTTAGCATGATAAAAAAGATTCAAAGAGAGTGAGATGCCAGCTCCTTTCATTCAGTCAGTAGCTTCAAACATTTCTGGTATATGAATAACATGATGTTTTTCCATGGCAAAAATCAATGAATATTGTAAATGAACAAACAGTAATTTCTCCGCATTGCAAGGTGCAATTCTGAAATTTTTTGCTTTTTCCTGCTCCTCTTAGCATGATAAAGAAGATTCAAAGAGAGTGAGATGCCAGCCCCTTTCATTCAGTCAGTAGCTTCAATCATTTCTGGACGTTTTTCAATGGCAAAAATCAATGAATATTGTAAATGCACAAACAGTAATTTCTCCGCATTGCAAGGTGCAATTCTGAAATTTTTTGCTTTTTCCTGCTCCTCAGCATGATAAAGAAGATTCAAAGAGAGTGAGATGCCAGCTCCTTTCATTCAGTCAGTAGCTTCAATCATTTCTGGTATATGAATAACATGATGTTTTTCAATGGCAAAAATCAATGAATTTTGTAAATGCACAAACAGTAATTTCTCCGCATTGCAAGGTGCAATTCTGAAATTTTTTGCTTTTTCCTGCTCCTCAGCATGATAAAGAAGATTCAAAGAGAGTGAGATGCCAGCTCCTTTCATTCAGTCAGTAGCTTCAATCATTTCTGGACGTTTTTCAATGGCAAAAATTAATGAATATTGTAAATGCACAAACAGTAATTTCTCCACATTGCAAGGTGCAATTCTGAATTTTTTTGCTTTTTCCTGCTCCTCTTAGCATGATAAAGAAGATTCAAAGAGAGTGAGATGCCAGCTCCTTTCATTCAGTCAGTAGCTTCAATCATTTCTGGTATATGAATAACATGATGTTTTTCAATGGCAAAAATCAATGAATATTGTAAATGCACAAACATTAATTTATCCGCATTGCAAGGTGCAATTCTGAAATTTTTTGCTTTTTCCTGCTCCTCTTAGCATGATAAAGAAGATTCAAAGAGAGTGAGATGCCAGCCCCTTTCATTCAGTCAGTAGCTTCAAACATTTCTGGTATATGAATAACATGATGTTTTTCAATGGCAAAAATCAATGAATATTGTAAATGCACAAACAGTAATTTCTCCGCATTGCAAGGTGCAATTCTGAAATTTTTTGCTTTTTCCTGCTCCTCTTAGCATGATAAACAAGATTCAAAGAGAGTGAGATGCCAGCTCCTTTCATTCAGTCAGTAGCTTCAATCATTTCTGGACGTTTTTCAATGGCAAAAATCAATGAATATTGTAAATGCACAAACAGTAATTTCTCCGCATTGCAAGGTGCAATTCTGAAATTTTTTGCTTTTTCCTGCTCCTCTTAGCATGATAAAGAAGATTCAAAGAGAGTGAGATGCCAGCTCCTTTCATTCAGTCAGTAGCTTCAAACATTTCTGGTATATGAATAACATGATGTTTTTCAATGGCAAAAATCAATGAATATTGTAAATGCACAAACAGTAATTTCTCCGCATTGCAAGGTGCAATTCTGAAATTTTTTGCTTTTTCCTGCTCCTCTTAGCATGATAAAGAAGATTCAAAGAGAGTGAGATGCCAGCTCCTTTCGTTCAGTCAGTAGCTTCAATCATTTCTGGACGTTTTTCAATGGCAAAAATCATTGAATATTATAAATGCACAAACAGTAATTTCTCCGCATTGCAAGGTGCAATTCTGAAATTTTTTACTTTTTCCTGCTCCTCTTAGCATGATAAAGAAGATTCAAAGAGAGTGAGATGCCAGCTCCTTTCATTCAGTCAGTAGCTTCAATCATTTCTGGTATATGAATAACATGATGTTTTTCAATGGCAAAAATCAATGAATATTGTAAATGCCCAAACAGTAATTTCTCCGCATTGCAAGGTGCAATTCTGAAATTTTTTGCTTTTTCCTGCTCCTCTTAGCATGATAAAGAAGATTCAAAGAGAGTGAGATGCCAGCTCCTTTCATTCAGTCAGTAGCTTCAATCATTTCTTTACGTTTTTCAATGGCAAAAATCAATGAATATTGTAAATGCACAAACAGTAATTTCTCCGCATTGCAAGGTGCAATTCTGAAATTTTTTGCTTTTTCCTGCTCCTCTTAGCATGATAAACAAGATTCAAAGAGAGTGAGATGCCAGCTCCTTTCATTCAGTCAGTAACTTCAAACATTTCTGGTATATGAATAACATGATGTTTTTCAATGGCAAAAATCAATGAATATTGTAAATGCACAAACAGTAATTTCTCCGCATTGCAAGGTGCAATTCTGAAATTTTTTGCTTTTTCCTGCTCCTCTTAGCATGATAAAGAAGATTCAAAGAGAGTGAGATGCCAGCTCCTTTCATTCAGTCAGTAGCTTCAATCATTTCTGGACGTTTTTCAATGACAAAAATCAATGAATATTGTAAATGCACAAACAGTAATTTCTCTGCATTGCAAGGTGCAATTCTGAAATTTTTTGCTTTTTCCTGCTCCTCTTAGCATGATAAAGAAGATTCAAAGAGAGTGAGATGCCAGCTCCTTTCATTCAGTCAGTAGCTTCAAACATTTCTGGTATATGAATAACATGATGTTTTTCAATGGCAAAAATCAATGAATATTGTAAATGCACAAACAGTAATTTCTCCGCATTGCAAGGTGCAATTCTGAAATTTTTTGCTTTTTCCTGCTCCTCTTAGCATGATAAAAAAGATTCAAAGAGAGTGAGATGCCAGCTCCTTTCATTCAGTCAGTAGCTTCAAACATTTCTGGTATATGAATAACATGATGTTTTTCCATGGCAAAAATCAATGAATATTGTAAATGAACAAACAGTAATTTCTCCGCATTGCAAGGTGCAATTCTGAAATTTTTTGCTTTTTCCTGCTCCTCTTAGCATGATAAAGAAGATTCAAAGAGAGTGACATGCCAGCCCCTTTCATTCAGTCAGTAGCTTCAATCATTTCTGGACGTTTTTCAATGGCAAAAATCAATGAATATTGTAAATGCACAAACAGTAATTTCTCCGCATTGCAAGGTGCAATTCTGAAATTTTTTGCTTTTTCCTGCTCCTCTTAGCATGATAAAGAAGATTCAAAGAGAGTGAGATGCCAGCTCCTTTCATTCAGTCAGTAGCTTCAATCATTTCTGGTATATGAATAACATGATGTTTTTCAATGGCAAAAATCAATGAATTTTGTAAATGCACAAACAGTAATTTCTCCGCATTGCAAGGTGCAATTCTGAAATTTTTTGCTTTTTCCTGCTCCTCAGCATGATAAAGAAGATTCAAAGAGAGTGAGATGCCAGCTCCTTTCATTCAGTCAGTAGCTTCAATCATTTCTGGACGTTTTTCAATGGCAAAAATTAATGAATATTGTAAATGCACAAACAGTAATTTCTCCACATTGCAAGGTGCAATTCTGAATTTTTTTGCTTTTTCCTGCTCCTCTTAGCATGATAAAGAAGATTCAAAGAGAGTGAGATGCCAGCTCCTTTCATTCAGTCAGTAGCTTCAATCATTTCTGGTATATGAATAACATGATGTTTTTCAATGGCAAAAATCAATGAATATTGTAAATGCACAAACAGTAATTTATCCGCATTGCAAGGTGCAATTCTGAAATTTTTTGCTTTTTCCTGCTCCTCTTAGCATGATAAAGAAGATTCAAAGAGAGTGAGATGCCAGCCCCTTTCATTCAGTCAGTAGCTTCAAACATTTCTGGTATATGAATAACATGATGTTTTTCAATGGCAAAAATCAATGAATATTGTAAATGCACAAACAGTAATTTCTCCGCATTGCAAGGTGCAATTCTGAAATTTTTTGCTTTTTCCTGCTCCTCTTAGCATGATAAACAAGATTCAAAGAGAGTGAGATGCCAGCTCCTTTCATTCAGTCAGTAGCTTCAATCATTTCTGGACGTTTTTCAATGGCAAAAATCAATGAATATTGTAAATGCACAAACAGTAATTTCTCCGCATTGCAAGGTGCAATTCTGAAATTTTTTGCTTTTTCCTGCTCCTCTTAGCATGATAAAGAAGATTCAAAGAGAGTGAGATGCCAGCTCCTTTCATTCAGTCAGTAGCTTCAAACATTTCTGGTATATGAATAACATGATGTTTTTCAATGGCAAAAATCAATGAATATTGTAAATGCACAAACAGTAATTTCTCCGCATTGCAAGGTGCAATTCTGAAATTTTTTGCTTTTTCCTGCTCCTCTTAGCATGATAAAGAAGATTCAAAGAGAGTGAGATGCCAGCTCCTTTCGTTCAGTCAGTAGCTTCAATCATTTCTGGACGTTTTTCAATGGCAAAAATCATTGAATATTATAAATGCACAAACAGTAATTTCTCCGCATTGCAAGGTGCAATTCTGAAATTTTTTACTTTTTCCTGCTCCTCTTAGCATGATAAAGAAGATTCAAAGAGAGTGAGATGCCAGCTCCTTTCATTCAGTCAGTAGCTTCAATCATTTCTGGTATATGAATAACATGATGTTTTTCAATGGCAAAAATCAATGAATATTGTAAATGCCGAAACAGTAATTTCTCCGCATTGCAAGGTGCAATTCTGAAATTTTTTGCTTTTTCCTGCTCCTCTTAGCATGATAAAGAAGATTCAAAGAGAGTGAGATGCCAGCTCCTTTCATTCAGTCAGTAGCTTCAATCATTTCTTTACGTTTTTCAATGGCAAAAATCAATGAATATTGTAAATGCACAAACAGTAATTTCTCCGCATTGCAAGGTGCAATTCTGAAATTTTTTGCTTTTTCCTGATCCTCTTAGCATGATAAACAAGATTCAAAGAGAGTGAGATGCCAGCTCCTTTCATTCAGTCAGTAACTTCAAACATTTCTGGTATATGAATAACATGATGTTTTTCAATGGCAAAAATCAATGAATATTGTAAATGCACAAACAGTAATTTCTCCGCATTGCAAGGTGCAATTCTGAAATTTTTTGCTTTTTCCTGCTCCTCTTAGCATGATAAAGAAGATTCAAAGAGAGTGAGATGCCAGCTCCTTTCATTCAGTCAGTAGCTTCAATCATTTCTGGACGTTTTTCAATGACAAAAATCAATGAATATTGTAAATGCACAAACAGTAATTTCTCTGCATTGCAAGGTGCAATTCTGAAATTTTTTGCTTTTTCCTGCTCCTCTTAGCATGATAAAGAAGATTCAAAGAGAGTGAGATGCCAGCTCCTTTCATTCAGTCAGTAGCTTCAAACATTTCTGGTATATGAATAACATGATGTTTTTCAATGGCAAAAATCAATGAATATTGTAAATGCACAAACAGTAATTTCTCCGCATTGCAAGGTGCAATTCTGAATTTTTTTGCTTTTTCCTGCTCCTCTTAGCATGATAAAGAAGATTCAAAGAGAGTGAGATGCCAGCTCCTTTCATTCAGTCAGTAGCTTCAATCATTTCTGGACGTTTTTCAATTGCAAAAATCAATGAATATTGTAAATGCACAAACAGTAATTTCTCCGCATTGCAAGGTGCAATTCTGAAATTTTTTGCTTTTTCCTGCTCCTCTTAGCATGATAAAGACGATTCAAAGAGAGTGAGATGCCAGCTACTTTCATTCAGTCAGTAGCTTCAATCATTTCTGGTATATGAATAACATGATGTTTTTCAACGGCAAAAATCAATGAATATTGTAAATGCACAAACAGTAATTTCTCCGCATTGCAAGGTGCAATTCTGAAATTTTTTTGCTTTTTCCTGCTCCTCTTAGCATGATAAAGAAGATTCAAAGAGAGTGAGATGCCAGCTCCTTTCATTCAGTCAGTAGCTTCAATCATTTCTGGACGTTTTTCAATGGCAAAAATCAATGAATATTGTAAATGCACAAACAGTAATTTCTCTGCATTGCAAGGTGCAATTCTGAAATTTTTTGCTTTTTCCTGCTCCTCTTAGCATGATAAAGAAGATTCAAAGAGAGTGAGATGCCAGCTCCTTTCATTCAGTCAGTAGCTTCAAACATTTCTGGTATATGAATAACATGATGTTTTTCAATGGCAAAAATCAATGAATATTGTAAATGCACAAACAGTAATTTCTCCGCATTGCAAGGTGCAATTCTGAAATTTTTTGCTTTTTCCTGCTCCGCTTAGCATGATAAAGAAGATTCAAAGAGAGTGAGATGCCAGCTCCTTTCATTCAGTCAGTAGCTTCAATCATTTCTGGACGTTTTTCAATTGCAAAAATCAATGAATATTGTAAATGCACAAACAGTAATTTCTCCGCATTGCAAGGTGCAATTCTGAAATTTTTTGCTTTTTCCTGCTCCTCTTAGCATGATAAAGACGATTCAAAGAGAGTGAGATGCAAGCTACTTTCATTCAGTCAGTAGCTTCAATCATTTCTGGTATATGAATAACGATGTTTTTCAATGGCAAAAATCAATGAATATTGTAAATGCACAAACAGTAATTTCTCCGCATTGCAAGGTGCAATTCTGAAATTTTTTGCTTTTTCCTGCTCCTCTTAGCATGATAAAGAAGATTCAAAGAGAGTGAGATGCCAGCTCCTTTCATTCAGTCAGTAGCTTCAATCATTTCTGGTATATGAATAACATGATGTTTTTCAATGGCAAAAATCAATGAATATTGTAAATGCACAAACAGTAATTTCTCCGCATTGCAAGGTGCAATTCTGAAATTTTTTGCTTTTTCCTGCTCCTCTTAGCATGATAAAGAAGATTCAAAGAGAGTGAGATGCCAGCTCCTTTCGTTCAGTCAGTAGCTTCAAACATTTCTGGTATATGAATAACATGATGTTTTTCAATGGCAAAAATCAATGAATATTGTAAATGCACAAACAGTAATTTCTCCGCATTGCAAGGTGCAATTCTGAAATTTTTTGATTTTTCCTGCTCCTCTTAGCATGATAAAGAAGATTCAAAGAGAGTGAGATGCCAGCTCCTTTCATTCAGTCAGTAGCTTCAATCATTTCTGGACGTTTTTCAATGGCAAAAATCAATGAATATTGTAAATGCACAAACAGTAATTTCTCCGCATTGCAAGGTGCAATTCTGAAATTTTTTGCTTTTTCCTGCTCCTCTTAGCATGATAAAGAAGATTCAAAGAGAGTGAAATGCCAGATCCTTTCATTCGGTCAGTAGCTTCAATCATTTCTGGTATATGAATAACATGATGTTTTTCAATGGCAAAAATCAATGAATATTGAAAATGCACAAACAGTAATTTCTCTGCATTGCAAGGTGCAATTCTGAAATTTTTTGCTTTTTCCTGCTCCTCTTAGCATGATAAACAAGATTCAAAGAGAGTGAGATGCCAGCTCCTTTCATTCAGTCAGTAGCTTCAATCATTTCTGGACGTTTTTCAATGGCAAAAATCAATGAATATTGTAAATGCACAAACAGTAATTTCTCCGCATTGCAAGGTGCAATTCAGAAATTTTTTGCTTTTTCCTGCTCCTCTTGGCATGATAAAGAAGATTCAAAGAGAGTGAGATGCCAGCTCCTTTCATTCAGTCAGTAGCTTCAATCATTTCTGGTATATGAATAACATGATGTTTTTCAATGGCAAAAATCAATGAATATTGTAAATGCACAAACAGTAATTTCTCCGCATTGCAAGGTGCAATTCTGAAATTTTTTGCTTTTTCCTGCTCCTCTTAGCATGATAAAGAAGATTCAAAGAGAGTGAGATGCCAGCTCCTTTCATTCAGTCAGTAGCTTCAATCATTTCTGGTATATGAATAACATGATGTTTTTCAATGGCAAAAATCAATGAATATTGTAAATGCACAAACAGTAATTTATCCGCATTGCAAGGTGCAATTCTGAAATTTTTTGCTTTTTCCTGCTCCTCTTAGCATGATAAAGAAGATTCAAAGAGAGTGAGATGCCAGCTCCTTTCATTCAGTCAGTAGCTTCAAACATTTCTGGTATATGAATAACATGATGTTTTTCCATGGCAAAAATCAATGAATATTGTAAATGAACAAACAGTAATTTCTCCGCATTGCAAGGTGCAATTCTGAAATTTTTTGCTTTTTCCTGCTCCTCTTAGCATGATAAAGAAGATTCAAAGAGAGTGAGATGCCTGCTCCTTTCATTCAGTCAGTAGCTTCAATCATTTCTGGACGTTTTTCAATGGCAAAAATCAATGAATATTGTAAATGCACAAACAGTAATTTCTCCGCATTGCAAGGTGCAATTCTGAAATTTTTTGCTTTTTCCTGCTCCTCTTAGCATGATAAAGAAGATTCAAAGAGAGTGAGATGCCAGCTCCTTTCATTCAGTCAGTAGCTTCAATCATTTCTGGTATATGAATAACATGATGTTTTTCAATGGCAAAAATCAATGAATTTGGTAAATGCACAAACAGTAATTTCTCCGCATTGCAAGGTGCAATTCTGAAATTTTTTGCTTTTTCCTGCTCCTCTTAGCATGATAAAGAAGATTCAAAGAGAGTGAGATGCCAGCTCCTTTCATTCAGTCAGTAGCTTCAATCATTTCTGGACGTTTTTCAATGGCAAAAATCAATGAATATTGTAAATGCACAAACAGTAATTTATCCGCATTGCAAGGTGCAATTCTGAATTTTTTTGCTTTTTCCTGCTCCTCTTAGCATGATAAAGAAGATTCAAAGAGAGTGAGATGCCAGCTCCTTTCATTCAGTCAGTAGCTTCAAACATTTCTGGTATATGAATAACATGATGTTTTTCAATGGCAAAAATCAATGAATATTGTAAATGCACAAACAGTAATTTCTCCGCATTGCAAGGTGCAATTCTGAAATTTTTTGATTTTTCCTGCTCCTCTTAGCATGATAAAGAAGATTCAAAGAGAGTGAGATGCCAGCTCCTTTCATTCAGTCAGTAGCTTCAATCATTTCTGGACGTTTTTCAATGGCAAAAATCAATGAATATTGTAAATGCACAAACAGTAATTTCTCCGCATTGCAAGGTGCAATTCTGAAATTTTTTGCTTTTTCCTGCTCCTCTTAGCATGATAAAGAAGATTCAAAGAGAGTGAGATGCCAGCTCTTTTCATTCAGTCAGTAGCTTCAATCATTTCTGGTATATGAATAACATGATGTTTTTCAATGGCAAAAATCAATGAATTTTGTAAATGCACAAACAGTAATTTCTCCGCATTGCAAGGTGCAATTCTGAAATTTTTTGCTTTTTCCTGCTCCTCTTAGCATGATAAAGAAGATTCAAAGAGAGTGAAATGCCAGCTCCTTTCATTCAGTCAGTAGCTTCAATCATTTCTGGTATATGAATAACATGATGTTTTTCAATGGCAAAAATCAATGAATATTGTAAATGCACAAACAGTAATTTCTCCGCATTGCAAGGTGCAATTCTGAAATTTTTTGCTTTTTCCTGCTCCTCTTAGCATGATAAAGAAGATTCAAAGAGAGTGAGATGCCAGCTCCTTTCATTCAGTCAGTAGCTTCAATCATTTCTGGACGTTTTTCAATGGCAAAAATCAATGAATATTGAAAATGCACAAACAGTAATTTCTCTGCATTGCAAGGTGCAATTCTGAAATTTTTTGCTTTTTCCTGCTCCTCTTAGCATGATAAACAATATTCAAAGAGAGTGAGATGCCAGCTCCTTTCATTCAGTCAGTAGCTTCAATCATTTCTGGACGTTTTTCAATGGCAAAAATCAATGAATATTGTAAATGCACAAACAGTAATTTCTCCGCATTGCAAGGTGCAATTCAGAAATTTTTTGCTTTTTCCTGCTCCTCTTGGCATGATAAAGAAGATTCAAAGAGAGTGAGATGCCAGCTCCTTTCATTCAGTCAGTAGCTTCAATCATTTCTGGTATATGAATAACATGATGTTTTTCAATGGCAAAAATCAATGAATATTGTAAATGCACAAACAGTAATTTCTCCGCATTGCAAGGTGCAATTCTGAAATTTTTTGCTTTTTCCTGCTCCTCTTAGCATGATAAAGAAGATTCAAAGAGAGTGAGATGCCAGCTCCTTTCATTCAGTCAGTAGCTTCAATCATTTCTGGTATATGAATAACATGATGTTTTTCAATGGCAAAAATCAATGAATATTGTAAATGCACAAACAGTAATTTATCCGCATTGCAAGGTGCAATTCTGAAATTTTTTGCTTTTTCCTGCTCCTCTTAGCATGATAAAGAAGATTCAAAGAGAGTGAGATGCCAGCTCCTTTCATTCAGTCAGTAGCTTCAAACATTTCTGGTATATGAATAACATGATGTTTTTCCATGGCAAAAATCAATGAATATTGTAAATGAACAAACAGTAATTTCTCCGCATTGCAAGGTGCAATTCTGAAATTTTTTGCTTTTTCCTGCTCCTCTTAGCATGATAAAGAAGATTCAAAGAGAGTGAGATGCCAGCTCCTTTCATTCAGTCAGTAGCTTCAATCATTTCTGGACGTTTTTCAATGGCAAAAATCAATGAATATTGTAAATGCACAAACAGTAATTTCTCCGCATTGCAAGGTGCAATTCTGAAATTTTTTGCTTTTTCCTGCTCCTCTTAGCATGATAAAGAAGATTCAAAGAGAGTGAGATGCAAGCTCCTTTCATTCAGTCAGTAGCTTCAATCATTTCTGGTATATGAATAACATGTTTTTCAATGGCAAAAATCAATGAATTTGGTAAATGCACAAACAGTAATTTCTCCGCATTGCAAGGTGCAATTCTGAAATTTTTTGCTTTTTCCTGCTCCTCTTAGCATGATAAAGAAGATTCAAAGAGAGTGAGATGCCAGCTCCTTTCATTCAGTCAGTAGCTTCAATCATTTCTGGACGTTTTTCAATGGCAAAAATCAATGAATATTGTAAATGCACAAACAGTAATTTATCCGCATTGCAAGGTGCAATTCTGAATTTTTTTGCTTTTTCCTGCTCCTCTTAGCATGATAAAGAAGATTCAAAGAGAGTGAGATGCCAGCTCCTTTCATTCAGTCAGTAGCTTCAAACATTTCTGGTATATGAATAACATGATGTTTTTCAATGGCAAAAATCAATGAATATTGTAAATGCACAAACAGTAATTTCTCCGCATTGCAAGGTGCAATTCTGAAATTTTTTGATTTTTCCTGCTCCTCTTAGCATGATAAAGAAGATTCAAAGAGAGTGAGATGCCAGCTCCTTTCATTCAGTCAGTAGCTTCAATCATTTCTGGACGTTTTTCAATGGCAAAAATCAATGAATAATGTAAATGCACAAACAGTAATTTCTCCGCATTGCAAGGTGCAATTCTGAAATTTTTTGCTTTTTCCTGCTCCTCTTAGCATGATAAAGAAGATTCAAAGAGAGTGAGATGCCAGCTCCTTTCATTCAGTCAGTAGCTTCAATCATTTCTGGTATATGAATAACATGATGTTTTTCAATGGCAAAAATCAATGAATTTTGTAAATGCACAAACAGTAATTTCTCCGCATTGCAAGGTGCAATTCTGAAATTTTTTGCTTTTTCCTGCTCCTCTTAGCATGATAAAGAAGATTCAAAGAGAGTGAGATGCCAGCTCCTTTCATTCAGTCAGTAGCTTCAATCATTTCTGGTATATGAATAACATGATGTTTTTCAATGGCAAAAATCAATGAATATTGTAAATGCACAAACAGTAATTTCTCCGCATTGCAAGGTGCAATTCTGAAATTTTTTGCTTTTTCCTGCTCCTCTTAGCATGATAAAGAAGATTCAAAGAGAGTGAGATGCCAGCTCCTTTCATTCAGTCAGTAGCTTCAATCATTTCTGGTATATGAATAACATGATGTTTTTCAATGGCAAAAATCAATGAATATTGTAAATGCACAAACAGTAATTTATCCGCATTGCAAGGTGCAATTCTGAAATTTTTTGCTTTTTCCTGCTCCTCTTAGCATGATAAAGAAGATTCAAAGAGAGTGAGATGCCAGCTCCTTTCATTCAGTCAGTAGCTTCAAACATTTCTGGTATATGAATAACATGATGTTTTTCCATGGCAAAAATCAATGAATATTGTAAATGAACAAACAGTAATTTCTCCGCATTGCAAGGTGCAATTCTGAAATTTTTTGCTTTTTCCTGCTCCTCTTAGCATGATAAAGAAGATTCAAAGAGAGTGACATGCCAGCTCCTTTCATTCAGTCAGTAGCTTCAATCATTTCTGGACGTTTTTCAATGGCAAAAATCAATGAATATTGTAAATGCACAAACAGTAATTTCTCCGCATTGCAAGGTGCAATTCTGAAATTTTTTGCTTTTTCCTGCTCCTCTTAGCATGATAAAGAAGATTCAAAGAGAGTGAGATGCCAGCTCCTTTCATTCAGTCAGTAGCTTCAATCATTTCTGGTATATGAATAACATGATGTTTTTCAATGGCAAAAATCAATGAATTTTGTAAATGCACAAACAGTAATTTCTCCGCATTGCAAGGTGCAATTCTGAAATTTTTTGCTTTTTCCTGCTCCTCTTAGCATGTTAAAGAAGATTCAAAGAGAGTGAGATGCCAGCTCCTTTCATTCAGTCAGTATCTTCAATCATTTGTGGTATATGAATAACATGATGTTTTTCAATGGCAAAAATCAATGAATATTGTAAATGCACAAACAGTAATTTATCCGCATTGCAAGGTGCAATTCTGAAATTTTTTGCTTTTTCCTGCTCCTCTTAGCATGATAAAGAAGATTCAAAGAGAGTGAGATGCCAGCTCCTTTCATTCAGTCAGTAGCTTCAAACATTTCTGGTATATGAATAACATGATGTTTTTCAATGGCAAAAATCAATGAATATTGTAAATGCACAAACAGTAATTTCTCCGCATTGCAAGGTGCAATTCTGAAATTTTTTGATTTTTCCTGCTCCTCTTAGCATGATAAAGAAGATTCAAAGAGAGTGAGATGCCAGCTCCTTTCATTCAGTCAGTAGCTTCAATCATTTCTGGACGTTTTTCAATGGCAAAAATCAATGAATATTGTAAATGCACAAACAGTAATTTCTCCGCATTGCAAGGTGCAATTCTGAATTTTTTTGCTTTTTCCTGCTCCTCTTAGCATGATAAAGAAGATTCAAAGAGAGTGAGATGCCAGCTCCTTTCATTCAGTCAGTAGCTTCAATCATTTCTGGTATATGAATAACATGATGTTTTTCAATGGCAAAAATCAATGAATATTGTAAATGCACAAACAGTAATTTCTCCGCATTGCAAGGTGCAATTCTGAAATTTTTGGATTTTTCCTGCTCCTCTTAGCATGATAAAGAAGATTCAAAGAGAGTGAGATGCCAGCTCCTTTCATTCAGTCAGTAGCTTCAATCATTTCTGGACGTTTTTCAATGGCAAAAATCAATGAATATTGTAAATGCACAAACAGTAATTTCTCCGCATTGCAAGGTGCAATTCTGAATTTTTTTGCTTTTTCCTGCTCCTCTTAGCATGATAAAGAAGATTCAAAGAGAGTGAGATGCCAGCTCCTTTCATTCAGTCAGTAGCTTCAATCATTTCTGGTATATGAATAACATGATGTTTTTCAATGGCAAAAATCAATGAATATTGTAAATGCACAAACAGTAATTTATCCGCATTGCAAGGTGCAATTCTGAAATTTTTTGCTTTTTCCTGCTCCTCTTAGCATAATAAAGAAGATTCAAAGAGAGTGAGATGCCAGCTCCTTTCATTCAGTCAGTAGCTTCAAACATTTCTGGTATATGAATAACATGATGTTTTTCAATGGCAAAAATCAATGAATATTGTAAATGCACAAACAGTAATTTCTCCGCATTGCAAGGTGCAATTCTGAAATTTTTTGATTTTTCCTGCTCCTCTTAGCATGATAAAGAAGATTCAAAGAGAGTGAGATGCCAGCTCCTTTCATTCAGTCAGTAGCTTCAATCATTTCTGGACGTTTTTCAATGGCAAAAATCAATGAATATTGTAAATGCACAAACAGTAATTTCTCCGCATTGCAAGGTGCAATTCTGAAATTTTTTGCTTTTTCCTGCTCCTCTTAGCATGATAAAGAAGATTCAAAGAGAGTGAGATGCCAGCTCCTTTCATTCAGTCAGTAGCTTCAATCATTTCTGGTATATGAATAACATGATGTTTTTCAATGGCAAAAATCAATGAATTTTGTAAATGCACAAACAGTAATTTCTCCGCATTGCAAGGTGCAATTCTGAAATTTTTTGCTTTTTCCTGCTCCTCTTAGTATGATAAAGAAGATTCAAAGAGAGTGAGATGCCAGCTCCTTTCATTCAGTCAGTAGCTTCAATCATTTCTGGACGTTTTTCAATGGCAAAAATCAATGAATATTGTAAATGCACAAACAGTAATTTCTCCGCATTGCAAGGTGCAATTCTGAAATTTTTTGCTTTTTCCTGCTCCTCTTAGCATGATAAAGAAGATTCAAAGAGAGTGAGATGCCAGCTCCTTTCATTCAGTCAGTAGCTTCAATCATTTCTGGTATATGAATAACATGATGTTTTTCAATGGCAAAAATCAATGAATATTGTAAATGCACAAACAGTAATTTCTCCGCATTGCAAGGTGCAATTCTGAAATTTTTTGCTTTTTACTGCTCCTCTTAGCATGATAAAGAAGATTCAAAGAGAGTGAGATGCCAGCTCCTTTCATTCAGTCAGTAGCTTCAATCATTTCTGGACGTTTTTCAATGGCAAAAATCAATGAATATTGTAAATGCACAAACAGTAATTTCTCCGCATTGCAAGGTGCAATTCAGAAATTTTTTGCTTTTTCCTGCTCCTCTTAGCATGATAAAGAAGATTCAAAGAGAGTGAGATGCCAGCTCCTTTCATTCAGTCAGTAGCTTCAAACATTTCTGGTATATGAATAACATGATGTTTTTCCATGGCAAAAATCAATGAATATTGTAAATGCACAAACAGTAATTTCTCCGCATTGCAAGGTGCAATTCTGAAATTTTTTGATTTTTCCTGCTCCTCTTAGCATGATAAAGAAGATTCAAAGAGAGTGAGATGCCAGCTCCTTTCATTCAGTCAGTAGCTTCAATCATTTCTGGACGTTTTTCAATGGCAAAAATCAATGAATATTGTAAATGCACAAACAGTAATTTCTCCGCATTGCAAGGTGCAATTCTGAATTTTTTTGCTTTTTCCTGCTCCTCTTAGCATGATAAAGAAGATTCAAAGAGAGTGAGATGCCAGCTCCTTTCATTCAGTCAGTAGCTTCAATCATTTCTGGTATATGAATAACATGATGTTTTTCAATGGCAAAAATCAATGAATATTGTAAATGCACAAACAGTAATTTATCCGCATTGCAAGGTGCAATTCTGAAATTTTTTGCTTTTTCCTGCTCCTCTTAGCATGATAAAGAAGATTCAAAGAGAGTGAGATGCCAGCTCCTTTCATTCAGTCAGTAGCTTCAAACATTTCTGGTATATGAATAACATGATGTTTTTCAATGGCAAAAATCAATGAATATTGTAAATGCACAAACAGTAATTTCTCCGCATTGCAAGGTGCAATTCTGAAATTTTTTGATTTTTCCTGCTCCTCTTAGCATGATAAAGAAGATTCAAAGAGAGTGAGATGCCAGCTCCTTTCATTCAGTCAGTAGGTTCAATCATTTCTGGACGTTTTTCAATGGCAAAAATCAATGAATATTGTAAATGCACAAACAGTAATTTCTCCGCATTGCAAGGTGCAATTCTGAAATTTTTTGCTTTTTCCTGCTCCTCTTAGCATGATAAAGAAGATTCAAAGAGAGTGAGATGCCAGCTCCTTTCATTCAGTCAGTAGCTTCAATCATTTCTGGTATATGAATAACATGATGTTTTTCAATGGCAAAAATCAATGAATATTGTAAATGCACAAACAGTAATTTATCCGCATTGCAAGGTGCAATTCTGAAATTTTTTGCTTTTTCCTGCTCCTCTTAGCATGATAAAGAAGATTCAAAGAGAGTGAGATGCCAGCTCCTTTCATTCAGTCAGTAGCTTCAAACATTTCTGGTATATGAATAACATGATGTTTTTCAATGGCAAAAATCAATGAATATTGTAAATGCACAAACAGTAATTTCTCCGCATTGCAAGGTGCAATTCTGAAATTTTTTGACTTTTCCTGCTCCTCTTAGCATGATAAAGAAGATTCAAAGAGAGTGAGATGCCAGCTCCTTTCATTCAGTCAGTAGCTTCAATCATTTCTGGACGTTTTTCAATGGCAAAAATCAATGAATATTGTAAATGCACAAACAGTAATTTCTCCGCATTGCAAGGTGCAATTCTGAAATTTTTTGCTTTTTCCTGCTCCTCTTAGCATGATAAAGAAGATTCAAAGAGAGTGAGATGCCAGCTCCTTTCATTCAGTCAGTAGCTTCAATCATTTCTGGACGTTTTTCAATGGCAAAAATCAATGAATATTGTAAATGCACAAACAGTAATTTCTCCGCATTGCAAGGTGCAATTCTGAAATTTTTTGCTTTTTCCTGCTCCTCTTAGCATGATAAAGAAGATTCAAAGAGAGTGAGATGCCAGCTCCTTTCATTCAGTCAGTAGCTTCAATCATTTCTGGTATATGAATAACATGATGTTTTTCAATGGCAAAAATCAATGAATATTGTAAATGCACAAACAGTAATTTCTCCGCATTGCAAGGTGCAATTCTGAAATTTTTTGCTTTTTCCTGCTCCTCTTAGCATGATAAAGAAGATTCAAAGAGAGTGAGATGCCAGCTCCTTTCATTCAGTCAGTAGCTTCAATCATTTCTGGACGTTTTTCAATGGCAAAAATCAATGAATATTGTAAATGCACAAACAGTAATTTCTCTGCATTGCAATGTGCAATTCTGAAATTTTTTGCTTTTTCCTGCTCCTCTTAGCATGATAAACAAGATTCAAAGAGAGTGAGATGCCAGCTCCTTTCATTCAGTCAGTAGCTTCAATCATTTCTGGACGTTTTTCAATGGCAAAAATCAATGAATATTGTAAATGCACAAACAGTAATTTCTCCGCATTGCAAGGTGCAATTCAGAAATTTTTTGCTTTTTCCTGCTCCTCTTAGCATGATAAAGAAGATTCAAAGAGAGTGAGATGCCAGCTCCTTTCATTCAGTCAGTAGCTTCAAACATTTCTGGTATATGAATAACATGATGTTTTTCCATGGCAAAAATCAATGAATATTGTAAATGAACAAACAGTAATTTCTCCGCATTGCAAGGTGCAATTCTGAAATTTTTTGCTTTTTCCTGCTCCTCTTAGCATGATAAAGAAGATTCAAAGAGAGTGAGATGCCAGCTCCTTTCATTCAGTCAGTAGCTTCAATCATTTCTGGACGTTTTTCAATGGCAAAAATCAATGAATATTGTAAATGCACAAACAGTAATTTCTCCGCATTGCAAGGTGCAATTCTGAAATTTTTTGCTTTTTCCTGCTCCTCTTAGCATGATAAAGAAGATTCAAAGAGAGTGAGATGCCAGCTCCTTTCATTCAGTCAGTAGCTTCAATCATTTCTGGTATATGAATAACATGATGTTTTTCAATGGCAAAAATCAATGAATTTTGTAAATGCACAAACAGTAATTTCTCCGCATTGCAAGGTGCAATTCTGAAATTTTTTGCTTTTTCCTGCTCCTCTTAGCATGATAAAGAAGATTCAAAGAGAGTGAGATGCCAGCTCCTTTCATTCAGTCAGTAGCTTCAATCATTTCTGGACGTTTTTCAATGGCAAAAATCAATGAATATTGTAAATGCACAAACAGTAATTTCTCCGCATTGCAAGGTGCAATTCTGAAATTTTTTGCTTTTTCCTGCTCCTCTTAGCATGATAAAGAAGATTCAAAGAGAGTGAGATGCCAGCTCCTTTCATTCAGTCAGTAGCTTCAATCATTTCTGGTATATGAATAACATGATGATTTTCAATGGCAAAAATCAATGAATATTGTAAATGCACAAACAGTAATTTCTCCGCATTGCAAGGTGCAATTCTGAAATTTTTTGCTTTTTCCTGCTCCTCTTAGCATGATAAAGAAGATTCAAAGAGAGCGAGATGCCAGCTCCTTTCATTCAGTCAGTAGCTTCAATCATTTCTGGTATATGAATAACATGATGTTTTTCAATGGCAAAAATCAATGAATATTGTAAATGCACAAACAGTAATTTCTCCGCATTGCAAGGTGCAATTCTGAAATTTTTTGCTTTTTCCTGCTCCTCTTAGCATGGTAAAGAAGATTCAAAGAGAGTGAGATGCCAGCTCCTTTCATTCAGTCAGTAGCTTCAATCATTTCTGGACGTTTTTCAATGGCAAAAATCAATGAATATTGTAAATGCACAAACAGTAATTTCTCCGCATTGCAAGGTGCAATTCAGAAATTTTTTGCTTTTTCCTGCTCCTCTTAGCATGATAAAGAAGATTCAAAGAGAGTGAGATGCCAGCTCCTTTCATTCAGTCAGTAGCTTCAAACATTTCTGGTATATGAATAACATGATGTTTTTCCATCGCAAAAATCAATGAATATTGTAAATGCACAAACAGTAATTTCTCCGCATTGCAAGGTGCAATTCTGAAATTTTTTGCTTTTTCCTGCTCCTCTTAGCATGATAAAGAAGATTCAAAGAGAGCGAGATGCCAGCTCCTTTCATTCAGTCAGTAGCTTCAATCATTTCTGGACGTTTTTCAATGGCAAAAATCAATGAATATTGTAAATGCACAAACAGTAATTTCTCCGCATTGCAAGGTGCAATTCAGAAATTTTTTGCTTTTTCCTGCTCCTCTTAGCATGATAAAGAAGATTCAAAGAGAGTGAGATGCCAGCTCCTTTCATTCAGTCAGTAGCTTCAAACATTTCTGGTATATGAATAACATGATGTTTTTCAATCACAAAAATCAATGAATATTGTAAATGCACAAACAGTAATTTCTCCGCATTGCAAGGTGCAATTCTGAAATTTTTTGCTTTTTCCTGCTCCTCTTAGCATGATAAAGAAGATTCAAAGAGAGTGAGATGCCAGCTCCTTTCATTCAGCCAGTAGCTTCAATTATTTCTGGACGTTTTTCAATGGCAAAAATCAATGAATATTGTAAATGCACAAACAGTAATTTCTCCGCATTGCAAGGTGCAATTCTGAAATTTTTTGCTTTTTCCTGCTCCTCTTAGCATGATAAAGAAGATTCAAAGAGAGTGAGATGCCAGCTCCTTTCCTTCAGTCAGTAGCTTCAATCATTTCTGGACGTTTTTCAATGGCAAAAATCAATGAATATTGTAAATGCACAAACAGTAATTTCTCCGCATTGCAAAGTGCAATTCTGAAATTTTTTGCTTTTTCCTGCTCCTCATAGCATGATAAAGAAGATTCAAAGAGAGTGAGATGCCAGCTCCTTTCATTCAGTCAGTAGCTTCAATCATTTCTGGTATATGAATAACATGATGATTTTCAATGGCAAAAATCAATGAATATTGTAAATGCACAAACAGTAATTTCTCCGCATTGCAAGGTGCAATTCTGAAATTTTTTGCTTTTTCCTGCTCCTCTTAGCATGATAAAGAAGATTCAAAGAGAGCGAGATGCCAGCTCCTTTCATTCAGTCAGTAGCTTCAATCATTTCTGGTATATGAATAACATGATGTTTTTCAATGGCAAAAATCAATGAATATTGTAAATGCACAAACAGTAATTTCTCCGCATTGCAAGGTGCAATTCTGAAATTTTTTGCTTTTTCCTGCTCCTCTTAGCATGATAAAGAAGATTCAAAGAGAGTGAGATGCCAGCTCCTTTCATTCAGTCAGTAGCTTCAATCATTTCTGGTATATGAATAACATGATGTTTTTCAATGGCAAAAATCAATGAATATTGTAAATGCACAAACAGTAATTTCTCCGCATTGCAAGGTGCAATTCTGAAATTTTTTGCTTTTTCCTGCTCCTCTTAGCATGATAAAGAAGATTCAAAGAGAGTGAGATGCCAGCTCCTTTCGTTCAGTGAGTAGCTTCAAACATTTCTGGTATATGAATAACATGATGTTTTTCAATGGCAAAAATCAATGAATATTGTAAATGCACAAACAGTAATTTCTCCGCATTGCAAGGTGCAATTCTGAAATTTTTTGATTTTTCCTGCTCCTCTTAGCATGATAAAGAAGATTCAAAGAGAGTGAGATGCCAGCTCCTTTCATTCAGTCAGTAGCTTCAATCATTTCTGGTATATGAATAACATGATGTTTTTCAATGGCAAAAATCAATGAATATTGTAAATGCACAAACAGTAATTTCTCCGCATTGCAAGGTGCAATTCTGAAATTTTTTGCTTTTTCCTGCTCCTCTTAGCATGATAAAGAAGATTCAAAGAGAGTGAGATGCCAGCTCCTTTCATTCAGTCAGTAGCTTCAATCATTTCTGGACGTTTTTCAATGGCAAAAATCAATGAATATTGAAAATGCACAAACAGTAATTTCTCTGCATTGCAAGGTGCAATTCTGAAATTTTTTGCTTTTTCCTGCTCCTCTTAGCATGATAAACAAGATTCAAAGAGAGTGAGATGCCAGCTCCTTTCATTCAGTCAGTAGCTTCAATCATTTCTGGACGTTTTTCAATGGCAAAAATCAATGAATATTGTAAATGCACAAACAGTAATTTCTCCGCATTGCAAGGTGCAATTCAGAAATTTTTTGCTTTTTCCTGCTCCTCTTGGCATGATAAAGAAGATGCAAAGAGAGTGAGATGCCAGCTCCTTTCATTCAGTCAGTAGCTTCAATCATTTCTGGTATATGAATAACATGATGTTTTTCAATGGCAAAAATCAATGAATATTGTAAATGCACAAACAGTAATTTCTCCGCATTGCAAGGTGCAATTCTGAAATTTTTTGCTTTTTCCTGCTCCTCTTAGCATGATAAAGAAGATTCAAAGAGAGTGAGATGCCAGCTCCTTTCATTCAGTCAGTAGCTTCAATCATTTCTGGACGTTTTTCAATGGCAAAAATCAATGAATATTGTAAATGCACAAACAGTAATTTCTCCGCATTGCAAGGTGCAATTCTGAAATTTTTTGCTTTTTCCTGCTCCTCTTAGCATGATAAAGAAGATTCAAAGAGAGTGAGATGCCAGCTCCTTTCATTCAGTCAGTAGCTTCAATCATTTCTGGTATATGAATAACATGATGTTTTTCAATGGCAAAAATCAATGAATTTTGTAAATGCACAAACAGTAATTTCTCCGCATTGCAAGGTGCAATTCTGAAATTTTTTGCTTTTTCCTGCTCCTCTTAGCATGATAAAGAAGATTCAAAGAGAGTGAGATGCCAGCTCCTTTCATTCAGTCAGTAGCTTCAATCATTTCTGGACGTTTTTCAATGGCAAAAATCAATGAATATTGTAAATGCACAAACAGTAATTTCTCCGCATTGCAAGGTGCAATTCTGAAATTTTTTGCTTTTTCCTGCTCCTCTTAGCATGATAAAGAAGATTCAAAGAGAGTGAGATGCCAGCTCCTTTCATTCAGTCAGTAGCTTCAATCATTTCTGGTATATGAATAACATGATGATTTTCAATGGCAAAAATCAATGAATATTGTAAATGCACAAACAGTAATTTCTCCGCATTGCAAGGTGCAATTCTGAAATTTTTTGCTTTTTCCTGCTCCTCTTAGCATGATAAAGAAGATTCAAAGAGAGCGAGATGCCAGCTCCTTTCATTCAGTCAGTAGCTTCAATCATTTCTGGTATATGAATAACATGATGTTTTTCAATGGCAAAAATCAATGAATATTGTAAATGCACAAACAGTAATTTCTCCGCATTGCAAGGTGCAATTCTGAAATTTTTTGCTTTTTCCTGCTCCTCTTAGCATGGTAAAGAAGATTCAAAGAGAGTGAGATGCCAGCTCCTTTCATTCAGTCAGTAGCTTCAATCATTTCTGGACGTTTTTCAAGGGCAAAAATCAATGAATATTGTAAATGCACAAACAGTAATTTCTCCGCATTGCAAGGTGCAATTCAGAAATTTTTTGCTTTTTCCTCCTCCTCTTAGCATGATAAAGAAGATTCAAAGAGAGTGAGATGCCAGCTCCTTTCATTCAGTCAGTAGCTTCAAACATTTCTGGTATATGAATAACATGATGTTTTTCCATCGCAAAAATCAATGAATATTGTAAATGCACAAACAGTAATTTCTCCGCATTGCAAGGTGCAATTCTGAAATTTTTTGCTTTTTCCTGCTCCTCTTAGCATGATAAAGAAGATTCAAAGAGAGCGAGATGCCAGCTCCTTTCATTCAGTCAGTAGCTTCAATCATTTCTGGACGTTTTTCAATGGCAAAAATCAATGAATATTGTAAATGCACAAACAGTAATTTCTCCGCATTGCAAGGTGCAATTCAGAAATTTTTTGCTTTTTCCTGCTCCTCTTAGCATGATAAAGAAGATTCAAAGAGAGTGAGATGCCAGCTCCTTTCATTCAGTCAGTAGCTTCAAACATTTCTGGTATATGAATAACATGATGTTTTTCAATCACAAAAATCAATGAATATTGTAAATGCACAAACAGTAATTTCTCCGCATTGCAAGGTGCAATTCTGAAATTTTTTGCTTTTTCCTGCTCCTCTTAGCATGATAAAGAAGATTCAAAGAGAGTGAGATGCCAGCTCCTTTCATTCAGCCAGTAGCTTCAATTATTTCTGGACGTTTTTCAATGGCAAAAATCAATGAATATTGTAAATGCACAAACAGTAATTTCTCCGCATTGCAAGGTGCAATTCTGAAATTTTTTGCTTTTTCCTGCTCCTCTTAGCATGATAAAGAAGATTCAAAGAGAGTGAGATGCCAGCTCCTTTCCTTCAGTCAGTAGCTTCAATCATTTCTGGACGTTTTTCAATGGCAAAAATCAATGAATATTGTAAATGCACAAACAGTAATTTCTCCGCATTGCAAAGTGCAATTCTGAAATTTTTTGCTTTTTCCTGCTCCTCATAGCATGATAAAGAAGATTCAAAGAGAGTGAGATGCCAGCTCCTTTCATTCAGTCAGTAGCTTCAATCATTTCTGGTATATGAATAACATGATGATTTTCAATGGCAAAAATCAATGAATATTGTAAATGCACAAACAGTAATTTCTCCGCATTGCAAGGTGCAATTCTGAAATTTTTTGCTTTTTCCTGCTCCTCTTAGCATGATAAAGAAGATTCAAAGAGAGCGAGATGCCAGCTCCTTTCATTCAGTCAGTAGCTTCAATCATTTCTGGTATATGAATAACATGATGTTTTTCAATGGCAAAAATCAATGAATATTGTAAATGCACAAACAGTAATTTCTCCGCATTGCAAGGTGCAATTCTGAAATTTTTTGCTTTTTCCTGCTCCTCTTAGCATGATAAAGAAGATTCAAAGAGAGTGAGATGCCAGCTCCTTTCATTCAGTCAGTAGCTTCAATCATTTCTGGTATATGAATAACATGATGTTTTTCAATGGCAAAAATCAATGAATATTGTAAATGCACAAACAGTAATTTCTCCGCATTGCAAGGTGCAATTCTGAAATTTTTTGCTTTTTCCTGCTCCTCTTAGCATGATAAAGAAGATTCAAAGAGAGTGAGATGCCAGCTCCTTTCGTTCAGTGAGTAGCTTCAAACATTTCTGGTATATGAATAACATGATGTTTTTCAATGGCAAAAATCAATGAATATTGTAAATGCACAAACAGTAATTTCTCCGCATTGCAAGGTGCAATTCTGAAATTTTTTGATTTTTCCTGCTCCTCTTAGCATGATAAAGAAGATTCAAAGAGAGTGAGATGCCAGCTCCTTTCATTCAGTCAGTAGCTTCAATCATTTCTGGTATATGAATAACATGATGTTTTTCAATGGCAAAAATCAATGAATATTGTAAATGCACAAACAGTAATTTCTCCGCATTGCAAGGTGCAATTCTGAAATTTTTTGCTTTTTCCTGCTCCTCTTAGCATGATAAAGAAGATTCAAAGAGAGTGAGATGCCAGCTCCTTTCATTCAGTCAGTAGCTTCAATCATTTCTGGACGTTTTTCAATGGCAAAAATCAATGAATATTGAAAATGCACAAACAGTAATTTCTCTGCATTGCAAGGTGCAATTCTGAAATTTTTTGCTTTTTCCTGCTCCTCTTAGCATGATAAACAAGATTCAAAGAGAGTGAGATGCCAGCTCCTTTCATTCAGTCAGTAGCTTCAATCATTTCTGGACGTTTTTCAATGGCAAAAATCAATGAATATTGTAAATGCACAAACAGTAATTTCTCCGCATTGCAAGGTGCAATTCAGAAATTTTTTGCTTTTTCCTGCTCCTCTTGGCATGATAAAGAAGATTCAAAGAGAGTGAGATGCCAGCTCCTTTCATTCAGTCAGTAGCTTCAATCATTTCTGGTATATGAATAACATGATGTTTTTCAATGGCAAAAATCAATGAATATTGTAAATGCACAAACAGTAATTTCTCCGCATTGCAAGGTGCAATTCTGAAATTTTTTGCTTTTTCCTGCTCCTCTTAGCATGATAAAGAAGATTCAAAGAGAGTGAGATGCCAGCTCCTTTCATTCAGTCAGTAGCTTCAATCATTTCTGGTATATGAATAACATGATGTTTTTCAATGGCAAAAATCAATGAATATTGTAAATGCACAAACAGTAATTTATCCGCATTGCAAGGTGCAATTCTGAAATTTTTTGCTTTTTCCTGCTCCTCTTAGCATGATAAAGAAGATTCAAAGAGAGTGAGATGCCAGCTCCTTTCATTCAGTCAGTAGCTTCAAACATTTCTGGTATATGAATAACATGATGTTTTTCCATGGCAAAAATCAATGAATATTGTAAATGAACAAACAGTAATTTCTCCGCATTGCAAGGTGCAATTCTGAAATTTTTTGCTTTTTCCTGCTCCTCTTAGCATGATAAAGAAGATTCAAAGAGAGTGAGATGCCAGCTCCTTTCATTCAGTCAGTAGCTTCAATCATTTCTGGACGTTTTTCAATGGCAAAAATCAATGAATATTGTAAATGCACAAACAGTAATTTCTCCGCATTGCAAGGTGCAATTCTGAAATTTTTTGCTTTTTCCTGCTCCTCTTAGCATGATAAAGAAGATTCAAAGAGAGTGAGATGCCAGCTCCTTTCATTCAGTCAGTAGCTTCAATCATTTCTGGTATATGAATAACATGATGTTTTTCAATGGCAAAAATCAATGAATTTGGTAAATGCACAAACAGTAATTTCTCCGCATTGCAAGGTGCAATTCTGAAATTTTTTGCTTTTTCCTGATCCTCTTAGCATGATAAAGAAGATTCAAAGAGAGTGAGATGCCAGCTCCTTTCCTTCAGTCAGTAGCTTCAATCATTTCTGGACGTTTTTCAATGGCAAAAATCAATGAATATTGTAAATGCACAAACAGTAATTTCTCCGCATTGCAAAGTGCAATTCTGAAATTTTTTGCTTTTTCCTGCTCCTCATAGCATGATAAAGAAGATTCAAAGAGAGTGAGATGCCAGCTCCTTTCATTCAGTCAGTAGCTTCAATCATTTCTGGTATATGAATAACATGATGATTTTCAATGGCAAAAATCAATGAATATTGTAAATGCACAAACAGTAATTTCTCCGCATTGCAAGGTGCAATTCTGAAATTTTTTGCTTTTTCCTGCTCCTCTTAGCATGATAAAGAAGATTCAAAGAGAGCGAGATGCCAGCTCCTTTCATTCAGTCAGTAGCTTCAATCATTTCTGGTATATGAATAACATGATGTTTTTCAATGGCAAAAATCAATGAATATTGTAAATGCACAAACAGTAATTTCTCCGCATTGCAAGGTGCAATTCTGAAATTTTTTGCTTTTTCCTGCTCCTCTTAGCATGATAAAGAAGATTCAAAGAGAGTGAGATGCCAGCTCCTTTCATTCAGTCAGTAGCTTCAATCATTTCTGGTATATGAATAACATGATGTTTTTCAATGGCAAAAATCAATGAATATTGTAAATGCACAAACAGTAATTTCTCCGCATTGCAAGGTGCAATTCTGAAATTTTTTGCTTTTTCCTGCTCCTCTTAGCATGATAAAGAAGATTCAAAGAGAGTGAGATGCCAGCTCCTTTCGTTCAGTGAGTAGCTTCAAACATTTCTGGTATATGAATAACATGATGTTTTTCAATGGCAAAAATCAATGAATATTGTAAATGCACAAACAGTAATTTCTCCGCATTGCAAGGTGCAATTCTGAAATTTTTTGATTTTTCCTGCTCCTCTTAGCATGATAAAGAAGATTCAAAGAGAGTGAGATGCCAGCTCCTTTCATTCAGTCAGTAGCTTCAATCATTTCTGGTATATGAATAACATGATGTTTTTCAATGGCAAAAATCAATGAATATTGTAAATGCACAAACAGTAATTTCTCCGCATTGCAAGGTGGAATTCTGAAATTTTTTGCTTTTTCCTGCTCCTCTTAGCATGATAAAGAAGATTCAAAGAGAGTGAGATGCCAGCTCCTTTCATTCAGTCAGTAGCTTCAATCATTTCTGGACGTTTTTCAATGGCAAAAATCAATGAATATTGAAAATGCACAAACAGTAATTTCTCTGCATTGCAAGGTGCAATTCTGAAATTTTTTGCTTTTTCCTGCTCCTCTTAGCATGATAAACAAGATTCAAAGAGAGTGAGATGCCAGCTCCTTTCATTCAGTCAGTAGCTTCAATCATTTCTGGACGTTTTTCAATGGCAAAAATCAATGAATATTGTAAATGCACAAACAGTAATTTCTCCGCATTGCAAGGTGCAATTCAGAAATTTTTTGCTTTTTCCTGCTCCTCTTGGCATGATAAAGAAGATTCAAAGAGAGTGAGATGCCAGCTCCTTTCATTCAGTCAGTAGCTTCAATCATTTCTGGTATATGAATAACATGATGTTTTTCAATGGCAAAAATCAATGAATATTGTAAATGCACAAACAGTAATTTCTCCGCATTGCAAGGTGCAATTCTGAAATTTTTTGCTTTTTCCTGCTCCTCTTAGCATGATAAAGAAGATTCAAAGAGAGTGAGATGCCAGCTCCTTTCATTCAGTCAGTAGCTTCAATCATTTCTGGTATATGAATAACATGATGTTTTTCAATGGCAAAAATCAATGAATATTGTAAATGCACAAACAGTAATTTATCCGCATTGCAAGGTGCAATTCTGAAATTTTTTGCTTTTTCCTGCTCCTCTTAGCATGATAAAGAAGATTCAAAGAGAGTGAGATGCCAGCTCCTTTCATTCAGTCAGTAGCTTCAAACATTTCTGGTATATGAATAACATGATGTTTTTCCATGGCAAAAATCAATGAATATTGTAAATGAACAAACAGTAATTTCTCCGCATTGCAAGGTGCAATTCTGAAATTTTTTGCTTTTTCCTGCTCCTCTTAGCATGATAAAGAAGATTCAAAGAGAGTGAGATGCCAGCTCCTTTCATTCAGTCAGTAGCTTCAATCATTTCTGGTATATGAATAACATGATGTTTTTCAATGGCAAAAATCAATGAATATTGTAAATGCACAAACAGTAATTTCTCCGCATTGCAAGGTGCAATTCTGAAATTTTTTGCTTTTTCCTGCTCCTCTTAGCATGATAAAGAAGATTCAAAGAGAGTGAGATGCCAGCTCCTTTCATTCAGTCAGTAGCTTCAATCATTTCTGGTATATGAATAACATGATGTTTTTCAATGGCAAAAATCAATGAATATTGTAAATGCACAAACAGTAATTTATCCGCATTGCAAGGTGCAATTCTGAAATTTTTTGCTTTTTCCTGCTCCTCTTAGCATGATAAAGAAGATTCAAAGAGAGTGAGATGCCAGCTCCTTTCATTCAGTCAGTAGCTTCAAACATTTCTGGTATATGAATAACATGATGTTTTTCCATGGCAAAAATCAATGAATATTGTAAATGAACAAACAGTAATTTCTCCGCATTGCAAGGTGCAATTCTGAAATTTTTTGCTTTTTCCTGCTCCTCTTAGCATGATAAAGAAGATTCAAAGAGAGTGAGATGCCAGCTCCTTTCATTCAGTCAGTAGCTTCAATCATTTCTGGACGTTTTTCAATGGCAAAAATCAATGAATATTGTAAATGCACAAACAGTAATTTCTCCGCATTGCAAGGTGCAATTCTGAAATTTTTTGCTTTTTCCTGCTCCTCTTAGCATGATAAAGAAGATTCAAAGAGAGTGAGATGCCAGCTCCTTTCATTCAGTCAGTAGCTTCAATCATTTCTGGTATATGAATAACATGATGTTTTTCAATGGCAAAAATTAATGAATTTGGTAAATGCACAAACAGTAATTTCTCCGCATTGCAAGGTGCAATTCTGAAATTTTTTGCTTTTTCCTGCTCCTCTTAGCATGATAAAGAAGATTCAAAGAGAGTGAGATGCCAGCTCCTTTCATTCAGTCAGTAGCTTCAATCATTTCTGGACGTTTTTCAATGGCAAAAATCAATGAATATTGTAAATGCACAAACAGTAATTTATCCGCATTGCAAGGTGCAATTCTGAATTTTTTTGCTTTTTCCTGTTCCTCTTAGCATGATAAAGAAGATTCAAAGAGAGTGAGATGCCAGCTCCTTTCATTCAGTCAGTAGCTTCAAACATTTCTGGTATATGAATAACATGATGTTTTTCAATGGCAAAAATCAATGAATATTGTAAATGCACAAACAGTAATTTCTCCGCATTGCAAGGTGCAATTCTGAAATTTTTTGATTTTTCCTGCTCCTCTTAGCATGATAAAGAAGATTCAAAGAGAGTGAGATGCCAGCTCCTTTCATTCAGTCAGTAGCTTCAATCATTTCTGGACGTTTTTCAATGGCAAAAATCAATGAATATTGTAAATGCACAAACAGTAATTTCTCCGCATTGCAAGGTGCAATTCAGAAATTTTTTGCTTTTTCCTGCTCCTCTTGGCATGATAAAGAAGATTCAAAGAGAGTGAGATGCCAGCTCCTTTCATTCAGTCAGTAGCTTCAATCATTTCTGGTATATGAATAACATGATGTTTTTCAATGGCAAAAATCAATGAATATTGTAAATGCACAAACAGTAATTTCTCCGCATTGCAAGGTGCAATTCTGAAATTTTTTGCTTTTTCCTGCTCCTCTTAGCATGATAAAGAAGATTCAAAGAGAGTGAGATGCCAGCTCCTTTCATTCAGTCAGTAGCTTCAATCATTTCTGGTATATGAATAACATGATGTTTTTCAATGGCAAAAATCAATGAATATTGTAAATGCACAAACAGTAATTTATCCGCATTGCAAGGTGCAATTCTGAAATTTTTTGCTTTTTCCTGCTCCTCTTAGCATGATAAAGAAGATTCAAAGAGAGTGAGATGCCAGCTCCTTTCATTCAGTCAGTAGCTTCAAACATTTCTGGTATATGAATAACATGATGTTTTTCCATGGCAAAAATCAATGAATATTGTAAATGAACAAACAGTAATTTCTCCGCATTGCAAGGTGCAATTCTGAAATTTTTTGCTTTTTCCTGCTCCTCTTAGCATGATAAAGAAGATTCAAAGAGAGTGAGATGCCAGCTCCTTTCATTCAGTCAGTAGCTTCAATCATTTCTGGTATATGAATAACATGATGTTTTTCAATGGCAAAAATCAATGAATATTGTAAATGCACAAACAGTAATTTCTCCGCATTGCAAGGTGCAATTCTGAAATTTTTTGCTTTTTCCTGCTCCTCTTAGCATGATAAAGAAGATTCAAAGAGAGTGAGATGCCAGCTCCTTTCATTCAGTCAGTAGCTTCAATCATTTCTGGTATATGAATAACATGATGTTTTTCAATGGCAAAAATCAATGAATATTGTAAATGCACAAACAGTAATTTATCCGCATTGCAAGGTGCAATTCTGAAATTTTTTGCTTTTTCCTGCTCCTCTTAGCATGATAAAGAAGATTCAAAGAGAGTGAGATGCCAGCTCCTTTCATTCAGTCAGTAGCTTCAAACATTTCTGGTATATGAATAACATGATGTTTTTCCATGGCAAAAATCAATGAATATTGTAAATGAACAAACAGTAATTTCTCCGCATTGCAAGGTGCAATTCTGAAATTTTTTGCTTTTTCCTGCTCCTCTTAGCATGATAAAGAAGATTCAAAGAGAGTGAGATGCCAGCTCCTTTCATTCAGTCAGTAGCTTCAATCATTTCTGGACGTTTTTCAATGGCAAAAATCAATGAATATTGTAAATGCACAAACAGTAATTTCTCCGCATTGCAAGGTGCAATTCTGAAATTTTTTGCTTTTTCCTGCTCCTCTTAGCATGATAAAGAAGATTCAAAGAGAGTGAGATGCCAGCTCCTTTCATTCAGTCAGTAGCTTCAATCATTTCTGGTATATGAATAACATGATGTTTTTCAATGGCAAAAATCAATGAATTTGGTAAATGCACAAACAGTAATTTCTCCGCATTGCAAGGTGCAATTCTGAAATTTTTTGCTTTTTCCTGCTCCTCTTAGCATGATAAAGAAGATTCAAAGAGAGTGAGATGCCAGCTCCTTTCATTCAGTCAGTAGCTTCAATCATTTCTGGACGTTTTTCAATGGCAAAAATCAATGAATATTGTAAATGCACAAACAGTAATTTATCCGCATTGCAAGGTGCAATTCTGAATTTTTTTGCTTTTTCCTGTTCCTCTTAGCATGATAAAGAAGATTCAAAGAGAGTGAGATGCCAGCTCCTTTCATTCAGTCAGTAGCTTCAAACATTTCTGGTATATGAATAACATGATGTTTTTCAATGGCAAAAATCAATGAATATTGTAAATGCACAAACAGTAATTTCTCCGCATTGCAAGGTGCAATTCTGAAATTTTTTGATTTTTCCTGCTCCTCTTAGCATGATAAAGAAGATTCAAAGAGAGTGAGATGCCAGCTCCTTTCATTCAGTCAGTAGCTTCAATCATTTCTGGACGTTTTTCAATGGCAAAAATCAATGAATATTGTAAATGCACAAACAGTAATTTCTCCGCATTGCAAGGTGCAATTCTGAAATTTTTTGCTTTTTCCTGCTCCTCTTAGCATGATAAAGAAGATTCAAAGAGAGTGAGATGCCAGCTCCTTTCATTAAGTCAGTAGCTTCAATCATTTCTGGTATATGAATAACATGATGTTTTTCAATGGCAAAAATCAATGAATTTTGTAAATGCACAAACAGTAATTTCTCCGCATTGCAAGGTGCAATTCTGAAATTTTTTGCTTTTTCCTGCTCCTCTTAGCATGATAAAGAAGATTCAAAGAGAGTGAGATGCCAGCTCCTTTCATTCAGTCAGTAGCTTCAATCATTTCTGGACGTTTTTCAATGGCAAAAATCAATGAATATTGTAAATGCACAAACAGTAATTTCTCCGCATTGCAAGGTGCAATTCTGAAATTTTTTGCTTTTTCCTTCTCCTCTTAGCATGATAAAGAAGATTCAAAGAGAGTGAGATGCCAGCTCCTTTCATTCAGTCAGTAGCTTCAATCATTTCTGGTATATGAATAACATGATGTTTTTCAATGGCAAAAATCAATGAATATTGTAAATGCACAAACAGTAATTTTTCCGCATTGCAAGGTGCAATTCTGAAATTTTTTGCTTTTTCCTGCTCCTCTTAGCATGATAAAGAAGATTCAAAGACAGTGAGATGCCAGCTCCTTTCATTCAGTCAGTAGCTTCAATCATTTCTGGTATATGAATAACATGATGTTTTTCAATGGCAAAAATCAATGAATATTGTAAATGCACAAACAGTAATTTATCCGCATTGCAAGGTGCAATTCTGAAATTTTTTGCTTTTTCCTGCTCCTCTTAGCATGATAAAGAAGATTCAAAGAGAGTGAGATGCCAGCTCCTTTCATTCAGTCAGTAGCTTCAAACATTTCTGGTATATGAATAACATGATGTTTTTCCATGGCAAAAATCAATGAATATTGTAAATGAACAAACAGTAATTTCTCCGCATTGCAAGGTGCAATTCTGAAATTTTTTGCTTTTTCCTGCTCCTCTTAGCATGATAAAGAAGATTCAAAGAGAGTGAGATGCCAGCTCCTTTCATTCAGTCAGTAGCTTCAATCATTTCTGGACGTTTTTCAATGGCAAAAATCAATGAATATTGTAAATGCACAAACAGTAATTTCTCCGCATTGCAAGGTGCAATTCTGAAATTTTTTGCTTTTTCCTGCTCCTCTTAGCATGATAAAGAAGATTCAAAGAGAGTGAGATGCCAGCTCCTTTCATTCAGTCAGTAGCTTCAATCATTTCTGGTATATGAATAACATGATGTTTTTCAATGGCAAAAATCAATGAATATTGTAAATGCACAAACAGTAATTTATCCGCATTGCAAGGTGCAATTCTGAAATTTTTTGCTTTTTCCTGCTCCTCTTAGCATGATAAAGAAGATTCAAAGAGAGTGAGATGCCAGCTCCTTTCATTCAGTCAGTAGCTTCAAACATTTCTGGTATATGAATAACATGATGTTTTTCAATGGCAAAAATCAATGAATATTGTAAATGCACAAACAGTAATTTCTCCGCATTGCAAGGTGCAATTCTGAAATTTTTTGCTTTTTCCTGCTCCTCTTAGCATGATAAAGAAGATTCAAAGAGAGTGAGATGCCAGCTCCTTTCATTCAGTCAGTAGCTTCAATCATTTCTGGACGTTTTTCAATGGCAAAAATCAATGAATATTGTAAATGCACAAACAGTAATTTCTCCGCATTGCAAGGTGCAATTCTGAATTTTTTTGCTTTTTCCTGCTCCTCTTAGCATGATAAAGAAGATTCAAAGAGAGTGAGATGCCAGCTCCTTTCATTCAGTCAGTAGCTTCAATCATTTCTGGTATATGAATAACATGATGTTTTTCAATGGCAAAAATCAATGAATATTGTAAATGCACAAACAGTAATTTCTCCGCATTGCAAGGTGCAATTCTGAAATTTTTTGATTTTTCCTGCTCCTCTTAGCATGACAAAGAAGATTCAAAGAGAGTGAGATGCCAGCTCCTTTCATTCAGTCAGTAGCTTCAATCATTTCTGGACGTTTTTCAATGGCAAAAATCAATGAATATTGTAAATGCACAAACAGTAATTTCTCCGCATTGCAAGGTGCAATTCTGAATTTTTTTGCTTTTTCCTGCTCCTCTTAGCATGATAAAGAAGATTCAAAGAGAGTGAGATGCCAGCTCCTTTCATTCAGTCAGTAGCTTCAATCATTTCTGGTATATGAATAACATGATGTTTTTCAATGGCAAAAATCAATGAATATTGTAAATGCACAAACAGTAATTTATCCGCATTGCAAGGTGCAATTCTGAAATTTTTTGCTTTTTCCTGCTACTCTTAGCATAATAAAGAAGATTCAAAGAGAGTGAGATGCCAGCTCCTTTCATTCAGTCAGTAGCTTCAAACATTTCTGGTATATGAATAACATGATGTTTTTCAATGGCAAAAATCAATGAATATTGTAAATGCACAAACAGTAATTTCTCCGCATTGCAAGGTGCAATTCTGAAATTTTTTGATTTTTCCTGCTCCTCTTAGCATGATAAAGAAGATTCAAAGAGAGTGAGATGCCAGCTCCTTTCATTCAGTCAGTAGCTTCAATCATTTCTGGACGTTTTTCAATGGCAAAAATCAATGAATATTGTAAATGCACAAACAGTAATTTCTCCGCATTGCAAGGTGCAATTCTGAAATTTTTTGCTTTTTCCTGCTCCTCTTAGCATGATAAAGAAGATTCAAAGAGAGTGAGATGCCAGCTCCTTTCATTCAGTCAGTAGCTTCAATCATTTCTGGTATATGAATAACATGATGTTTTTCAATGGCAAAAATCAATGAATTTTGTAAATGCACAAACAGTAATTTCTCCGCATTGCAAGGTGCAATTCTGAAATTTTTTGCTTTTTCCTGCTCCTCTTAGCATGATAAAGAAGATTCAAAGAGAGTGAGATGCCAGCTCCTTTCATTCAGTCAGTAGCTTCAATCATTTCTGGACGTTTTTCAATGGCAAAAATCAATGAATATTGTAAATGCACAAACAGTAATTTCTCCGCATTGCAAGGTGCAATTCTGAAATTTTTTGCTTTTTCCTGCTCCTCTTAGCATGATAAAGAAGATTCAAAGAGAGTGAGATGCCAGCTCCTTTCATTCAGTCAGTAGCTTCAATCATTTCTGGTATATGAATAACATGATGTTTTTCAATGGCAAAAATCAATGAATATTGTAAATGCACAAACAGTAATTTCTCCGCATTGCAAGGTGCAATTCTGAAATTTTTTGCTTTTTCCTGCTCCTCTTAGCATGATAAAGAAGATTCAAAGAGAGTGAGATGCCAGCTCCTTTCATTCAGTCAGTAGCTTCAATCATTTCTGGACGTTTTTCAATGGCAAAAATCAATGAATATTGTAAATGCACAAACAGTAATTTCTCCGCATTGCAAGGTGCAATTCAGAAATTTTTTGCTTTTTCCTGCTCCTCTTAGCATGATAAAGAAGATTCAAAGAGAGTGAGATGCCAGCTCCTTTCATTCAGTCAGTAGCTTCAAACATTTCTGGTATATGAATAACATGATGTTTTTCAATGGCAAAAATCAATGAATATTGTAAATGCACAAACAGTAATTTCTCCGCATTGCAAGGTGCAATTCTGAAATTTTTTGCTTTTTCCTGCTCCTCTTAGCATGATAAAGAAGATTCAAAGAGAGTGAGATGCCAGCTCCTTTCATTCAGTCAGTAGCTTCAATCATTTCTGGACGTTTTTCAATGGCAAAAATCAATGAATATTGTAAATGCACAAACAGTAATTTCTCCGCATTGCAAGGTGCAATTCTGAAATTTTTTGCTTTTTCCTGCTCCTCTTAGCATGATAAAGAAGATTCAAAGAGAGTGAGATGCCAGCTCCTTTCATTCAGTCAGTAGCTTCAATCATTTCTGGTATATGAATAACATGATGTTTTTCAATGGCAAAAATCAATGAATATTGTAAATGCACAAACAGTAATTTATCCGCATTGCAAGGTGCAATTCTGAAATTTTTTGCTTTTTCCTGCTCCTCTTAGCATGATAAAGAAGATTCAAAGAGAGTGAGATGCCAGCTCCTTTCATTCAGTCAGTAGCTTCAAACATTTCTGGTATATGAATAACATGATGTTTTTCAATGGCAAAAATCAATGAATATTGTAAATGCACAAACAGTAATTTCTCCGCATTGCAAGGTGCAATTCTGAAATTTTTTGCTTTTTCCTGCTCCTCTTAGCATGATAAAGAAGATTCAAAGAGAGTGAGATGCCAGCTCCTTTCATTCAGTCAGTAGCTTCAATCATTTCTGGACGTTTTTCAATGGCAAAAATCAATGAATATTGTAAATGCACAAACAGTAATTTCTCCGCATTGCAAGGTGCAATTCTGAATTTTTTTGCTTTTTCCTGCTCCTCTTAGCATGATAAAGAAGATTCAAAGAGAGTGAGATGCCAGCTCCTTTCATTCAGTCAGTAGCTTCAATCATTTCTGGTATATGAATAACATGATGTTTTTCAATGGCAAAAATCAATGAATATTGTAAATGCACAAACAGTAATTTCTCCGCATTGCAAGGTGCAATTCTGAAATTCTTTGATTTTTCCTGCTCCTCTTAGCATGACAAAGAAGATTCAAAGAGAGTGAGATGCCAGCTCCTTTCATTCAGTCAGTAGCTTCAATCATTTCTGGACGTTTTTCAATGGCAAAAATCAATGAATATTGTAAATGCACAAACAGTAATTTCTCCGCATTGCAAGGTGCAATTCTGAATTTTTTTGCTTTTTCCTGCTCCTCTTAGCATGATAAAGAAGATTCAAAGAGAGTGAGATGCCAGCTCCTTTCATTCAGTCAGTAGCTTCAATCATTTCTGGTATATGAATAACATGATGTTTTTCAATGGCAAAAATCAATGAATATTGTAAATGCACAAACAGTAATTTATCCGCATTGCAAGGTGCAATTCTGAAATTTTTTGCTTTTTCCTGCTCCTCTTAGCATAATAAAGAAGATTCAAAGAGAGTGAGATGCCAGCTCCTTTCATTCAGTCAGTAGCTTCAAACATTTCTGGTATATGAATAACATGATGTTTTTCAATAGCAAAAATCAATGAATATTGTAAATGCACAAACAGTAATTTCTCCGCATTGCAAGGTGCAATTCTGAAATTTTTTGATTTTTCCTGCTCCTCTTAGCATGATAAAGAAGATTCAAAGAGAGTGAGATGCCAGCTCCTTTCATTCAGTCAGTAGCTTCAATCATTTCTGGACGTTTTTCAATGGCAAAAATCAATGAATATTGTAAATGCACAAACAGTAATTTCTCCGCATTGCAAGGTGCAATTCTGAAATTTTTTGCTTTTTCCTGCTCCTCTTAGCATGATAAAGAAGATTCAAAGAGAGTGAGATGCCAGCTCCTTTCATTCAGTCAGTAGCTTCAATCATTTCTGGTATATGAATAACATGATGTTTTTCAATGGCAAAAATCAATGAATTTTGTAAATGCACAAACAGTAATTTCTCCGCATTGCAAGGTGCAATTCTGAAATTTTTTGCTTTTTCCTGCTCCTCTTAGCATGATAAAGAAGATTCAAAGAGAGTGAGATGCCAGCTCCTTTCATTCAGTCAGTAGCTTCAATCATTTCTGGACGTTTTTCAATGGCAAAAATCAATGAATATTGTAAATGCACAAACAGTAATTTCTCCGCATTGCAAGGTGCAATTCTGAAATTTTTTGCTTTTTCCTGCTCCTCTTAGCATGATAAAGAAGATTCAAAGAGAGTGAGATGCCAGCTCCTTTCATTCAGTCAGTAGCTTCAATCATTTCTGGTATATGAATAACATGATGTTTTTCAATGGCAAAAATCAATGAATATTGTAAATGCACAAACAGTAATTTCTCCGCATTGCAAGGTGCAATTCTGAAATTTTTTGCTTTTTCCTGCTCCTCTTAGCATGATAAAGAAGATTCAAAGAGAGTGAGATGCCAGCTCCTTTCATTCAGTCAGTAGCTTCAATCATTTCTGGACGTTTTTCAATGGCAAAAATCAATGAATATTGTAAATGCACAAACAGTAATTTCTCCGCATTGCAAGGTGCAATTCAGAAATTTTTTGCTTTTTCCTGCTCCTCTTAGCATGATAAAGAAGATTCAAAGAGAGTGAGATGCCAGCTCCTTTCATTCAGTCAGTAGCTTCAAACATTTCTGGTATATGAATAACATGATGTTTTTCAATGGCAAAAATCAATGAATATTGTAAATGCACAAACAGTAATTTCTCCGCATTGCAAGGTGCAATTCTGAAATTTTTTGCTTTTTCCTGCTCCTCTTAGCATGATAAAGAAGATTCAAAGAGAGTGAGATGCCAGCTCCTTTCATTCAGTCAGTAGCTTCAATCATTTCTGGACGTTTTTCAATGGCAAAAATCAATGAATATTGTAAATGCACAAACAGTAATTTCTCCGCATTGCAAGGTGCAATTCTGAAATTTTTTGCTTTTTCCTGCTCCTCTTAGCATGATAAAGAAGATTCAAAGAGAGTGAGATGCCAGCTCCTTTCATTCAGTCAGTAGCTTCAATCATTTCTGGTATATGAATAACATGATGTTTTTCAATGGCAAAAATCAATGAATATTGTAAATGCACAAACAGTAATTTATCCGCATTGCAAGGTGCAATTCTGAAATTTTTTGCTTTTTCCTGCTCCTCTTAGCATGATAAAGAAGATTCAAAGAGAGTGAGATGCCAGCTCCTTTCATTCAGTCAGTAGCTTCAAACATTTCTGGTATATGAATAACATGATGTTTTTCAATGGCAAAAATCAATGAATATTGTAAATGCACAAACAGTAATTTCTCCGCATTGCAAGGTGCAATTCTGAAATTTTTTGCTTTTTCCTGCTCCTCTTAGCATGATAAAGAAGATTCAAAGAGAGTGAGATGCCAGCTCCTTTCATTCAGTCAGTAGCTTCAATCATTTCTGGACGTTTTTCAATGGCAAAAATCAATGAATATTGTAAATGCACAAACAGTAATTTCTCCGCATTGCAAGGTGCAATTCTGAATTTTTTTGCTTTTTCCTGCTCCTCTTAGCATGATAAAGAAGATTCAAAGAGAGTGAGATGCCAGCTCCTTTCATTCAGTCAGTAGCTTCAATCATTTCTGGTATATGAATAACATGATGTTTTTCAATGGCAAAAATCAATGAATATTGTAAATGCACAAACAGTAATTTCTCCGCATTGCAAGGTGCAATTCTGAAATTTTTTGATTTTTCCTGCTCCTCTTAGCATGACAAAGAAGATTCAAAGAGAGTGAGATGCCAGCTCCTTTCATTCAGTCAGTAGCTTCAATCATTTCTGGACGTTTTTCAATGGCAAAAATCAATGAATATTGTAAATGCACAAACAGTAATTTCTCCGCATTGCAAGGTGCAATTCTGAATTTTTTTGCTTTTTCCTGCTCCTCTTAGCATGATAAAGAAGATTCAAAGAGAGTGAGATGCCAGCTCCTTTCATTCAGTCAGTAGCTTCAATCATTTCTGGTATATGAATAACATGATGTTTTTCAATGGCAAAAATCAATGAATATTGTAAATGCACAAACAGTAATTTATCCGCATTGCAAGGTGCAATTCTGAAATTTTTTGCTTTTTCCTGCTCCTCTTAGCATAATAAAGAAGATTCAAAGAGAGTGAGATGCCAGCTCCTTTCATTCAGTCAGTAGCTTCAAACATTTCTGGTATATGAATAACATGATGTTTTTCAATAGCAAAAATCAATGAATATTGTAAATGCACAAACAGTAATTTCTCCGCATTGCAAGGTGCAATTCTGAAATTTTTTGATTTTTCCTGCTCCTCTTAGCATGATAAAGAAGATTCAAAGAGAGTGAGATGCCAGCTCCTTTCATTCAGTCAGTAGCTTCAATCATTTCTGGACGTTTTTCAATGGCAAAAATCAATGAATATTGTAAATGCACAAACAGTAATTTCTCCGCATTGCAAGGTGCAATTCTGAAATTTTTTGCTTTTTCCTGCTCCTCTTAGCATGATAAAGAAGATTCAAAGAGAGTGAGATGCCAGCTCCTTTCATTCAGTCAGTAGCTTCAATCATTTCTGGTATATGAATAACATGATGTTTTTCAATGGCAAAAATCAATGAATTTTGTAAATGCACAAACAGTAATTTCTCCGCATTGCAAGGTGCAATTCTGAAATTTTTTGCTTTTTCCTGCTCCTCTTAGCATGATAAAGAAGATTCAAAGAGAGTGAGATGCCAGCTCCTTTCATTCAGTCAGTAGCTTCAATCATTTCTGGACGTTTTTCAATGGCAAAAATCAATGAATATTGTAAATGCACAAACAGTAATTTCTCCGCATTGCAAGGTGCAATTCTGAAATTTTTTGCTTTTTCCTGCTCCTCTTAGCATGATAAAGAAGATTCAAAGAGAGTGAGATGCCAGCTCCTTTCATTCAGTCAGTAGCTTCAATCATTTCTGGTATATGAATAACATGATGTTTTTCAATGGCAAAAATCAATGAATATTGTAAATGCACAAACAGTAATTTCTCCGCATTGCAAGGTGCAATTCTGAAATTTTTTGCTTTTTCCTGCTCCTCTTAGCATGATAAAGAAGATTCAAAGAGAGTGAGATGCCAGCTCCTTTCATTCAGTCAGTAGCTTCAATCATTTCTGGACGTTTTTCAATGGCAAAAATCAATGAATATTGTAAATGCACAAACAGTAATTTCTCCGCATTGCAAGGTGCAATTCAGAAATTTTTTGCTTTTTCCTGCTCCTCTTAGCATGATAAAGAAGATTCAAAGAGAGTGAGATGCCAGCTCCTTTCATTCAGTCAGTAGCTTCAAACATTTCTGGTATATGAATAACATGATGTTTTTCCATGGCAAAAATCAATGAATATTGTAAATGCACAAACAGTAATTTCTCCGCATTGCAAGGTGCAATTCTGAAATTTTTTGATTTTTCCTGCTCCTCTTAGCATGATAAAGAAGATTCAAAGAGAGTGAGATGCCAGCTCCTTTCATTCAGTCAGTAGCTTCAATCATTTCTGGACGTTTTTCAATGGCAAAAATCAATGAATATTGTAAATGCACAAACAGTAATTTCTCCGCATTGCAAGGTGCAATTCTGAATTTTTTTGCTTTTTCCTGCTCCTCTTAGCATGATAAAGAAGATTCAAAGAGAGTGAGATGCCAGCTCCTTTCATTCAGTCAGTAGCTTCAATCATTTCTGGTATATGAATAACATGATGTTTTTCAATGGCAAAAATCAATGAATATTGTAAATGCACAAACAGTAATTTATCCGCATTGCAAGGTGCAATTCTGAAATTTTTTGCTTTTTCCTGCTCCTCTTAGCATGATAAAGAAGATTCAAAGAGAGTGAGATGCCAGCTCCTTTCATTCAGTCAGTAGCTTCAAACATTTCTGGTATATGAATAACATGATGTTTTTCAATGGCAAAAATCAATGAATATTGTAAATGCACAAACAGTAATTTCTCCGCATTGCAAGGTGCAATTCTGAAATTTTTTGCTTTTTCCTGCTCCTCTTAGCATGATAAAGAAGATTCAAAGAGAGTGAGATGCCAGCTCCTTTCATTCAGTCAGTAGCTTCAATCATTTCTGGACGTTTTTCAATGGCAAAAATCAATGAATATTGTAAATGCACAAACAGTAATTTCTCCGCATTGCAAGGTGCAATTCTGAAATTTTTTGCTTTTTCCTGCTCCTCTTAGCATGATAAAGAAGATTCAAAGAGAGTGAGATGCCAGCTCCTTTCATTCAGTCAGTAGCTTCAATCATTTCTGGTATATGAATAACATGATGTTTTTCAATGGCAAAAATCAATGAATATTGTAAATGCACAAACAGTAATTTCTCCGCATTGCAAGGTGCAATTCTGAAATTTTTTGCTTTTTCCTGCTCCTCTTAGCATGATAAAGAAGATTCAAAGAGAGTGAGATGCCAGCTCCTTTCATTCAGTCAGTAGCTTCAATCATTTCTGGACATTTTTCAATGGCAAAAATCAATGAATATTGTAAATGCACAAACAGTAATTTCTCCGCATTGCAAGGTGCAATTCTGAAATTTTTTGCTTTTTCCTTCTCCTCTTAGCATGATAAAGAAGATTCAAAGAGAGTGAGATGCCAGCTCCTTTCATTCAGTCAGTAGCTTCAATCATTTCTGGTATATGAATAACATGATGTTTTTCAATGGCAAAAATCAATGAATATTGTAAATGCACAAACAGTAATTTTTCCGCATTGCAAGGTGCAATTCTGAAATTTTTTGCTTTTTCCTGCTCCTCTTAGCATGATAAAGAAGATTCAAAGACAGTGAGATGCCAGCTCCTTTCATTCAGTCAGTAGCTTCAATCATTTCTGGTATATGAATAACATGATGTTTTTCAATGGCAAAAATCAATGAATATTGTAAATGCACAAACAGTAATTTATCCGCATTGCAAGGTGCAATTCTGAAATTTTTTGCTTTTTCCTGCTCCTCTTAGCATGATAAAGAAGATTCAAAGAGAGTGAGATGCCAGCTCCTTTCATTCAGTCAGTAGCTTCAAACATTTCTGGTATATGAATAACATGTTTTTCCATGGCAAAAATCAATGAATATTGTAAATGAACAAACAGTAATTTCTCCGCATTGCAAGGTGCAATTCTGAAATTTTTTGCTTTTTCCTGCTCCTCTTAGCATGATAAAGAAGATTCAAAGAGAGTGAGATGCCAGCTCCTTTCATTCAGTCAGTAGCTTCAATCATTTCTGGACGTTTTTCAATGGCAAAAATCAATGAATATTGTAAATGCACAAACAGTAATTTCTCCGCATTGCAAGGTGCAATTCTGAAATTTTTTGCTTTTTCCTGCTCCTCTTAGCATGATAAAGAAGATTCAAAGAGAGTGAGATGCCAGCTCCTTTCATTCAGTCAGTAGCTTCAATCATTTCTGGTATATGAATAACATGATGTTTTTCAATGGCAAAAATCAATGAATATTGTAAATGCACAAACAGTAATTTATCCGCATTGCAAGGTGCAATTCTGAAATTTTTTGCTTTTTCCTGCTCCTCTTAGCATGATAAAGAAGATTCAAAGAGAGTGAGATGCCAGCTCCTTTCATTCAGTCAGTAGCTTCAATCATTTCTGGACGTTTTTCAATGGCAAAAATCAATGAATATTGTAAATGCACAAACAGTAATTTCTCCGCATTGCAAGGTGCAATTCTGAATTTTTTGCTTTTTCCTGCTCCTCTTAGCATGATAAAGAAGATTCAAAGAGAGTGAGATGCCAGCTCCTTTCATTCAGTCAGTAGCTTCAATCATTTCTGGTATATGAATAACGATGTTTTTCAATGGCAAAAATCAATGAATATTGTAAATGCACAAACAGTAATTTCTCCGCATTGCAAGGTGCAATTCTGAAATTTTTTGATTTTTCCTGCTCCTCTTAGCATGACAAAGAAGATTCAAAGAGAGTGAGATGCCAGCTCCTTTCATTCAGTCAGTAGCTTCAATCATTTCTGGACGTTTTTCAATGGCAAAAATCAATGAATATTGTAAATGCACAAACAGTAATTTCTCCGCATTGCAAGGTGCAATTCTGAATTTTTTTGCTTTTTCCTGCTCCTCTTAGCATGATAAAGAAGATTCAAAGAGAGTGAGATGCCAGCTCCTTTCATTCAGTCAGTAGCTTCAATCATTTCTGGTATATGAATAACATGATGTTTTTCAATGGCAAAAATCAATGAATATTGTAAATGCACAAACAGTAATTTATCCGCATTGCAAGGTGCAATTCTGAAATTTTTTGCTTTTTCCTGCTACTCTTAGCATAATAAAGAAGATTCAAAGAGAGTGAGATGCCAGCTCCTTTCATTCAGTCAGTAGCTTCAAACATTTCTGGTATATGAATAACATGATGTTTTTCAATGGCAAAAATCAATGAATATTGTAAATGCACAAACAGTAATTTCTCCGCATTGCAAGGTGCAATTCTGAAATTTTTTGATTTTTCCTGCTCCTCTTAGCATGATAAAGAAGATTCAAAGAGAGTGAGATGCCAGCTCCTTTCATTCAGTCAGTAGCTTCAATCATTTCTGGACGTTTTTCAATGGCAAAAATCAATGAATATTGTAAATGCACAAACAGTAATTTCTCCGCATTGCAAGGTGCAATTCTGAAATTTTTTGCTTTTTCCTGCTCCTCTTAGCATGATAAAGAAGATTCAAAGAGAGTGAGATGCCAGCTCCTTTCATTCAGTCAGTAGCTTCAATCATTTCTGGTATATGAATAACATGATGTTTTTCAATGGCAAAAATCAATGAATTTTGTAAATGCACAAACAGTAATTTCTCCGCATTGCAAGGTGCAATTCTGAAATTTTTTGCTTTTTCCTGCTCCTCTTAGCATGATAAAGAAGATTCAAAGAGAGTGAGATGCCAGCTCCTTTCATTCAGTCAGTAGCTTCAATCATTTCTGGACGTTTTTCAATGGCAAAAATCAATGAATATTGTAAATGCACAAACAGTAATTTCTCCGCATTGCAAGGTGCAATTCTGAAATTTTTTGCTTTTTCCTGCTCCTCTTAGCATGATAAAGAAGATTCAAAGAGAGTGAGATGCCAGCTCCTTTCATTCAGTCAGTAGCTTCAATCATTTCTGGTATATGAATAACATGATGTTTTTCAATGGCAAAAATCAATGAATATTGTAAATGCACAAACAGTAATTTCTCCGCATTGCAAGGTGCAATTCTGAAATTTTTTGCTTTTTCCTGCTCCTCTTAGCATGATAAAGAAGATTCAAAGAGAGTGAGATGCCAGCTCCTGTCATTCAGTCAGTAGCTTCAATCATTTCTGGACGTTTTTCAATGGCAAAAATCAATGAATATTGTAAATGCACAAACAGTAATTTCTCCGCATTGCAAGGTGCAATTCAGAAATTTTTTGCTTTTTCCTGCTCCTCTTAGCATGATAAAGAAGATTCAAAGAGAGTGAGATGCCAGCTCCTTTCATTCAGTCAGTAGCTTCAAACATTTCTGGTATATGAATAACATGATGTTTTTCCATGGCAAAAATCAATGAATATTGTAAATGCACAAACAGTAATTTCTCCGCATTGCAAGGTGCAATTCTGAAATTTTTTGATTTTTCCTGCTCCTCTTAGCATGATAAAGAAGATTCAAAGAGAGTGAGATGCCAGCTCCTTTCATTCAGTCAGTAGCTTCAATCATTTCTGGACGTTTTTCAATGGCAAAAATCAATGAATATTGTAAATGCACAAACAGTAATTTCTCCGCATTGCAAGGTGCAATTCTGAATTTTTTTGCTTTTTCCTGCTCCTCTTAGCATGATAAAGAAGATTCAAAGAGAGTGAGATGCCAGCTCCTTTCATTCAGTCAGTAGCTTCAATCATTTCTGGTATATGAATAACATGATGTTTTTCAATGGCAAAAATCAATGAATATTGTAAATGCACAAACAGTAATTTATCCGCATTGCAAGGTGCAATTCTGAAATTTTTTGCTTTTTCCTGCTCCTCTTAGCATGATAAAGAAGATTCAAAGAGAGTGAGATGCCAGCTCCTTTCATTCAGTCAGTAGCTTCAAACATTTCTGGTATATGAATAACATGATGTTTTTCAATGGCAAAAATCAATGAATATTGTAAATGCACAAACAGTAATTTCTCCGCATTGCAAGGTGCAATTCTGAAATTTTTTGCTTTTTCCTGCTCCTCTTAGCATGATAAAGAAGATTCAAAGAGAGTGAGATGCCAGCTCCTTTCATTCAGTCAGTAGCTTCAATCATTTCTGGACGTTTTTCAATGGCAAAAATCAATGAATATTGTAAATGCACAAACAGTAATTTCTCCGCATTGCAAGGTGCAATTCTGAAATTTTTTGCTTTTTCCTGCTCCTCTTAGCATGATAAAGAAGATTCAAAGAGAGTGAGATGCCAGCTCCTTTCATTCAGTCAGTAGCTTCAATCATTTCTGGTATATGAATAACATGATGTTTTTCAATGGCAAAAATCAATGAATATTGTAAATGCACAAACAGTAATTTATCCGCATTGCAAGGTGCAATTCTGAAATTTTTTGCTTTTTCCTGCTCCTCTTAGCATGATAAAGAAGATTCAAAGAGAGTGAGATGCCAGCTCCTTTCATTCAGTCAGTAGCTTCAAACATTTCTGGTATATGAATAACATGATGTTTTTCAATGGCAAAAATCAATGAATATTGTAAATGCACAAACAGTAATTTCTCCGCATTGCAAGGTGCAATTCTGAAATTTTTTGCTTTTTCCTGCTCCTCTTAGCATGATAAAGAAGATTCAAAGAGAGTGAGATGCCAGCTCCTTTCATTCAGTCAGTAGCTTCAATCATTTCTGGACGTTTTTCAATGGCAAAAATCAATGAATATTGTAAATGCACAAACAGTAATTTCTCCGCATTGCAAGGTGCAATTCTGAATTTTTTTGCTTTTTCCTGCTCCTCTTAGCATAATAAAGAAGATTCAAAGAGAGTGAGATGCCAGCTCCTTTCATTCAGTCAGTAGCTTCAAACATTTCTGGTATATGAATAACATGATGTTTTTCAATGGCAAAAATCAATGAATATTGTAAATGCACAAACAGTAATTTCTCCGCATTGCAAGGTGCAATTCTGAAATTTTTTGATTTTTCCTGCTCCTCTTAGCATGATAAAGAAGATTCAAAGAGAGTGAGATGCCAGCTCCTTTCATTCAGTCAGTAGCTTCAATCATTTCTGGACGTTTTTCAATGGCAAAAATCAATGAATATTGTAAATGCACAAACAGTAATTTCTCCGCATTGCAAGGTGCAATTCTGAAATTTTTTGCTTTTTCCTGCTCCTCTTAGCATGATAAAGAAGATTCAAAGAGAGTGAGATGCCAGCTCCTTTCATTCAGTCAGTAGCTTCAATCATTTCTGGTATATGAATAACATGATGTTTTTCAATGGCAAAAATCAATGAATTTTGTAAATGCACAAACAGTAATTTCTCCGCATTGCAAGGTGCAATTCTGAAATTTTTTGCTTTTTCCTGCTCCTCTTAGCATGATAAAGAAGATTCAAAGAGAGTGAGATGCCAGCTCCTTTCATTCAGTCAGTAGCTTCAATCATTTCTGGACGTTTTTCAATGGCAAAAATCAATGAATATTGTAAATGCACAAACAGTAATTTCTCCGCATTGCAAGGTGCAATTCTGAAATTTTTTGCTTTTTCCTGCTCCTCTTAGCATGATAAAGAAGATTCAAAGAGAGTGAGATGCCAGCTCCTTTCATTCAGTCAGTAGCTTCAATCATTTCTGGTATATGAATAACATGATGTTTTTCAATGGCAAAAATCAATGAATATTGTAAATGCACAAACAGTAATTTCTCCGCATTGCAAGGTGCAATTCTGAAATTTTTTGCTTTTTCCTGCTCCTCTTAGCATGATAAAGAAGATTCAAAGAGAGTGAGATGCCAGCTCCTTTCATTCAGTCAGTAGCTTCAATCATTTCTGGACGTTTTTCAATGGCAAAAATCAATGAATATTGTAAATGCACAAACAGTAATTTCTCCGCATTGCAAGGTGCAATTCAGAAATTTTTTGCTTTTTCCTGCTCCTCTTAGCATGATAAAGAAGATTCAAAGAGAGTGAGATGCCAGCTCCTTTCATTCAGTCAGTAGCTTCAAACATTTCTGGTATATGAATAACATGATGTTTTTCCATGGCAAAAATCAATGAATATTGTAAATGCACAAACAGTAATTTCTCCGCATTGCAAGGTGCAATTCTGAAATTTTTTGATTTTTCCTGCTCCTCTTAGCATGATAAAGAAGATTCAAAGAGAGTGAGATGCCAGCTCCTTTCATTCAGTCAGTAGCTTCAATCATTTCTGGACGTTTTTCAATGGCAAAAATCAATGAATATTGTAAATGCACAAACAGTAATTTCTCCGCATTGCAAGGTGCAATTCTGAAATTTTTTGCTTTTTCCTGCTCCTCTTAGCATGATAAAGAAGATTCAAAGAGAGTGAGATGCCAGCTCCTTTCATTCAGTCAGTAGCTTCAATCATTTCTGGTATATGAATAACATGATGTTTTTCAATGGCAAAAATCAATGAATATTGTAAATGCACAAACAGTAATTTATCCGCATTGCAAGGTGCAATTCTGAAATTTTTTGCTTTTTCCTGCTCCTCTTAGCATGATAAAGAAGATTCAAAGAGAGTGAGATGCCAGCTCCTTTCATTCAGTCAGTAGCTTCAAACATTTCTGGTATATGAATAACATGATGTTTTTCAATGGCAAAAATCAATGAATATTGTAAATGCACAAACAGTAATTTCTCCGCATTGCAAGGTGCAATTCTGAAATTTTTTGCTTTTTCCTGCTCCTCTTAGCATGATAAAGAAGATTCAAAGAGAGTGAGATGCCAGCTCCTTTCATTCAGTCAGTAGCTTCAATCATTTCTGGACGTTTTTCAATGGCAAAAATCAATGAATATTGTAAATGCACAAACAGTAATTTCTCCGCATTGCAAGGTGCAATTCTGAATTTTTTTGCTTTTTCCTGCTCCTCTTAGCATAATAAAGAAGATTCAAAGAGAGTGAGATGCCAGCTCCTTTCATTCAGTCAGTAGCTTCAAACATTTCTGGTATATGAATAACATGATGTTTTTCAATGGCAAAAATCAATGAATATTGTAAATGCACAAACAGTAATTTCTCCGCATTGCAAGGTGCAATTCTGAAATTTTTTGATTTTTCCTGCTCCTCTTAGCATGATAAAGAAGATTCAAAGAGAGTGAGATGCCAGCTCCTTTCATTCAGTCAGTAGCTTCAATCATTTCTGGACGTTTTTCAATGGCAAAAATCAATGAATATTGTAAATGCACAAACAGTAATTTCTCCGCATTGCAAGGTGCAATTCTGAAATTTTTTGCTTTTTCCTGCTCCTCTTAGCATGATAAAGAAGATTCAAAGAGAGTGAGATGCCAGCTCCTTTCATTCAGTCAGTAGCTTCAATCATTTCTGGTATATGAATAACATGATGTTTTTCAATGGCAAAAATCAATGAATATTGTAAATGCACAAACAGTAATTTATCCGCATTGCAAGGTGCAATTCTGAAATTTTTTGCTTTTTCCTGCTCCTCTTAGCATGATAAAGAAGATTCAAAGAGAGTGAGATGCCAGCTCCTTTCATTCAGTCAGTAGCTTCAAACATTTCTGGTATATGAATAACATGATGTTTTTCAATGGCAAAAATCAATGAATATTGTAAATGCACAAACAGTAATTTCTCCGCATTGCAAGGTGCAATTCTGAAATTTTTTGCTTTTTCCTGCTCCTCTTAGCATGATAAAGAAGATTCAAAGAGAGTGAGATGCCAGCTCCTTTCATTCAGTCAGTAGCTTCAATCATTTCTGGACGTTTTTCAATGGCAAAAATCAATGAATATTGTAAATGCACAAACAGTAATTTCTCCGCATTGCAAGGTGCAATTCTGAATTTTTTTGCTTTTTCCTGCTCCTCTTAGCATAATAAAGAAGATTCAAAGAGAGTGAGATGCCAGCTCCTTTCATTCAGTCAGTAGCTTCAAACATTTCTGGTATATGAATAACATGATGTTTTTCAATGGCAAAAATCAATGAATATTGTAAATGCACAAACAGTAATTTCTCCGCATTGCAAGGTGCAATTCTGAAATTTTTTGATTTTTCCTGCTCCTCTTAGCATGATAAAGAAGATTCAAAGAGAGTGAGATGCCAGCTCCTTTCATTCAGTCAGTAGCTTCAATCATTTCTGGACGTTTTTCAATGGCAAAAATCAATGAATATTGTAAATGCACAAACAGTAATTTCTCCGCATTGCAAGGTGCAATTCTGAAATTTTTTGCTTTTTCCTGCTCCTCTTAGCATGATAAAGAAGATTCAAAGAGAGTGAGATGCCAGCTCCTTTCATTCAGTCAGTAGCTTCAATCATTTCTGGTATATGAATAACATGATGTTTTTCAATGGCAAAAATCAATGAATTTTGTAAATGCACAAACAGTAATTTCTCCGCATTGCAAGGTGCAATTCTGAAATTTTTTGCTTTTTCCTGCTCCTCTTAGCATGATAAAGAAGATTCAAAGAGAGTGAGATGCCAGCTCCTTTCATTCAGTCAGTAGCTTCAATCATTTCTGGACGTTTTTCAATGGCAAAAATCAATGAATATTGTAAATGCACAAACAGTAATTTCTCCGCATTGCAAGGTGCAATTCTGAAATTTTTTGCTTTTTCCTGCTCCTCTTAGCATGATAAAGAAGATTCAAAGAGAGTGAGATGCCAGCTCCTTTCATTCAGTCAGTAGCTTCAATCATTTCTGGTATATGAATAACATGATGTTTTTCAATGGCAAAAATCAATGAATATTGTAAATGCACAAACAGTAATTTCTCCGCATTGCAAGGTGCAATTCTGAAATTTTTTGCTTTTTCCTGCTCCTCTTAGCATAATAAAGAAGATTCAAAGAGAGTGAGATGCCAGCTCCTTTCATTCAGTCAGTAGCTTCAAACATTTCTGGTATATGAATAACATGATGTTTTTCAATAGCAAAAATCAATGAATATTGTAAATGCACAAACAGTAATTTCTCCGCATTGCAAGGTGCAATTCTGAAATTTTTTGATTTTTCCTGCTCCTCTTAGCATGATAAAGAAGATTCAAAGAGAGTGAGATGCCAGCTCCTTTCATTCAGTCAGTAGCTTCAATCATTTCTGGACGTTTTTCAATGGCAAAAATCAATGAATATTGTAAATGCACAAACAGTAATTTCTCCGCATTGCAAGGTGCAATTCTGAAATTTTTTGCTTTTTCCTGCTCCTCTTAGCATGATAAAGAAGATTCAAAGAGAGTGAGATGCCAGCTCCTTTCATTCAGTCAGTAGCTTCAATCATTTCTGGTATATGAATAACATGATGTTTTTCAATGGCAAAAATCAATGAATTTTGTAAATGCACAAACAGTAATTTCTCCGCATTGCAAGGTGCAATTCTGAAATTTTTTGCTTTTTCCTGCTCCTCTTAGCATGATAAAGAAGATTCAAAGAGAGTGAGATGCCAGCTCCTTTCATTCAGTCAGTAGCTTCAATCATTTCTGGACGTTTTTCAATGGCAAAAATCAATGAATATTGTAAATGCACAAACAGTAATTTCTCCGCATTGCAAGGTGCAATTCTGAAATTTTTTGCTTTTTCCTGCTCCTCTTAGCATGATAAAGAAGATTCAAAGAGAGTGAGATGCCAGCTCCTTTCATTCAGTCAGTAGCTTCAATCATTTCTGGTATATGAATAACATGATGTTTTTCAATGGCAAAAATCAATGAATATTGTAAATGCACAAACAGTAATTTCTCCGCATTGCAAGGTGCAATTCTGAAATTTTTTGCTTTTTCCTGCTCCTCTTAGCATGATAAAGAAGATTCAAAGAGAGTGAGATGCCAGCTCCTTTCATTCAGTCAGTAGCTTCAATCATTTCTGGACGTTTTTCAATGGCAAAAATCAATGAATATTGTAAATGCACAAACAGTAATTTCTCCGCATTGCAAGGTGCAATTCAGAAATTTTTTGCTTTTTCCTGCTCCTCTTAGCATGATAAAGAAGATTCAAAGAGAGTGAGATGCCAGCTCCTTTCATTCAGTCAGTAGCTTCAAACATTTCTGGTATATGAATAACATGATGTTTTTCCATGGCAAAAATCAATGAATATTGTAAATGCACAAACAGTAATTTCTCCGCATTGCAAGGTGCATTTCTGAATTTTTTTGCTTTTTCCTGCTCCTCTTAGCATGATAAAGAAGATTCAAAGAGAGTGAGATGCCAGCTCCTTTCATTCAGTCAGTAGCTTCAATCATTTCTTGTATATGAATAACATGATGTTTTTCAATGGCAAAAATCAATGAATATTGTAAATGCACAAACAGTAATTTATCCGCATTGCAAGGTGCAATTCTGAAATTTTTTGCTTTTTCCTGCTCCTCTTAGCATGATAAAGAAGATTCAAAGAGAGTGAGATGCCAGCTCCTTTCATTCAGTCAGTAGCTTCAAACATTTCTGGTATATGAATAACATGATGTTTTTCAATGGCAAAAATCAATGAATATTGTAAATGCACAAACAGTAATTTCTCCGCATTGCAAGGTGCAATTCTGAAATTTTTTGATTTTTCCTGCTCCTCTTAGCATGATAAAGAAGATTCAAAGAGAGTGAGATGCCAGCTCCTTTCATTCAGTCAGTAGCTTCAATCATTTCTGGACGTTTTTCAATGGCAAAAATCAATGAATATTGTAAATGCACAAACAGTAATTTCTCCGCATTGCAAGGTGCAATTCTGAAATTTTTTGCTTTTTCCTGCTCCTCTTAGCATGATAAAGAAGATTCAAAGAGAGTGAGATGCCAGCTCCTTTCATTCAGTCAGTAGCTTCAATCATTTCTGGTATATGAATAACATGATGTTTTTCAATGGCAAAAATCAATGAATATTGTAAATGCACAAACAGTAATTTCTCCGCATTGCAAGGTGCAATTCTGAAATTTTTTGCTTTTTCATGCTCCTCTTAGCATGATAAAGAAGATTCAAAGAGAGTGAGATGCCAGCTCCTTTCATTCAGTCAGTAGCTTCAATCATTTCTGGACGTTTTTCAATGGCAAAAATCAATGAATATTGTAAATGCACAAACAGTAATTTCTCTGCATTGCAATGTGCAATTCTGAAATTTTTTGCTTTTTCCTGCTCCTCTTAGCATGATAAACAAGATTCAAAGAGAGTGAGATGCCAGCTCCTTTCATTCAGTCAGTAGCTTCAATCATTTCTGGTATATGAATAACATGATGTTTTTCAATGGCAAAAATCAATGAATATTGTAAATGCACAAACAGTAATTTCTCCGCATTGCAAGGTGCAATTCTGAAATTTTTTGCTTTTTCCTGCTCCTCTTAGCATGATAAAGAAGATTCAAAGAGAGTGAGATGCCAGCTCCTTTCATTCAGTCAGTAGCTTCAATCATTTCTGGACGTTTTTCAATGGCAAAAATCAATGAATATTGAAAATGCACAAACAGTAATTTCTCTGCATTGCAAGGTGCAATTCTGAAATTTTTTGCTTTTTCCTGCTCCTCTTAGCATGATAAACAAGATTCAAAGAGAGTGAGATGCTAGCTCCTTTCATTCAGTCAGTAGCTTCAATCATTTCTGGACGTTTTTCAATGGCAAAAATCAATGAATATTGTAAATGCACAAACAGTAATTTCTCCGCATTGCAAGGTGCAATTCAGAAATTTTTTGCTTTTTCCTGCTCCTCTTGGCATGATAAAGAAGATTCAAAGAGAGTGAGATGCCAGCTCCTTTCATTCAGTCAGTAGCTTCAATCATTTCTGGTATATGAATAACATGATGTTTTTCAATGGCAAAAATCAATGAATATTGTAAATGCACAAACAGTAATTTCTCCGCATTGCAAGGTGCAATTCTGAAATTTTTTGCTTTTTCCTGCTCCTCTTAGCATGATAAAGAAGATTCAAAGAGAGTGAGATGCCAGCTCCTTTCATTCAGTCAGTAGCTTCAATCATTTCTGGTATATGAATAACATGATGTTTTTCAATGGCAAAAATCAATGAATATTGTAAATGCACAAACAGTAATTTATCCGCATTGCAAGGTGCAATTCTGAAATTTTTTGCTTTTTCCTGCTCCTCTTAGCATGATAAAGAAGATTCAAAGAGAGTGAGATGCCAGCTCCTTTCATTCAGTCAGTAGCTTCAAACATTTCTGGTATATGAATAACATGATGTTTTTCCATGGCAAAAATCAATGAATATTGTAAATGAACAAACAGTAATTTCTCCGCATTGCAAGGTGCAATTCGGAAATTTTTTGCTTTTTCCTGCTCCTCTTAGCATGATAAAGAAGATTCAAAGAGAGTGAGATGCCAGCTCCTTTCATTCAGTCAGTAGCTTCAATCATTTCTGGACGTTTTTCAATGGCAAAAATCAATGAATATTGTAAATGCACAAACAGTAATTTCTCCGCATTGCAAGGTGCAATTCTGAAATTTTTTGCTTTTTCCTGCTCCTCTTAGCATGATAAAGAAGATTCAAAGAGAGTGAGATGCCAGCTCCTTTCATTCAGTCAGTAGCTTCAATCATTTCTGGTATATGAATAACATGATGTTTTTCAATGGCAAAAATCAATGAATTTGGTAAATGCACAAACAGTAATTTCTCCGCATTGCAAGGTGCAATTCTGAAATTTTTTGCTTTTTCCTGCTCCTCTTAGCATGATAAAGAAGATTCAAAGAGAGTGAGATGCCAGCTCCTTTCATTCAGTCAGTAGCTTCAATCATTTCTGGACGTTTTTCAATGGCAAAAATCAATGAATATTGTAAATGCACAAACAGTAATTTATCCGCATTGCAAGGTGCAATTCTGAATTTTTTTGCTTTTTCCTGCTCCTCTTAGCATGATAAAGAAGATTCAAAGAGAGTGAGATGCCAGCTCCTTTCATTCAGTCAGTAGCTTCAAACATTTCTGGTATATGAATAACATGATGTTTTTCAATGGCAAAAATCAATGAATATTGTAAATGCACAAACAGTAATTTCTCCGCATTGCAAGGTGCAATTCTGAAATTTTTTGATTTTTCCTGCTCCTCTTAGCATGATAAAGAAGATTCAAAGAGAGTGAGATGCCAGCTCCTTTCATTCAGTCAGTAGCTTCAATCATTTCTGGACGTTTTTCAATGGCAAAAATCAATGAATATTGTAAATGCACAAACAGTAATTTCTCCGCATTGCAAGGTGCAATTCTGAAATTTTTTGCTTTTTCCTGCTCCTCTTAGCATGATAAAGAAGATTCAAAGAGAGTGAGATGCCAGCTCCTTTCATTAAGTCAGTAGCTTCAATCATTTCTGGTATATGAATAACATGATGTTTTTCAATGGCAAAAATCAATGAATTTTGTAAATGCACAAACAGTAATTTCTCCGCATTGCAAGGTGCAATTCTGAAATTTTTTGCTTTTTCCTGCTCCTCTTAGCATGATAAAGAAGATTCAAAGAGAGTGAGATGCCAGCTCCTTTCATTCAGTCAGTAGCTTCAATCATTTCTGGACGTTTTTCAATGGCAAAAATCAATGAATATTGTAAATGCACAAACAGTAATTTCTCCGCATTGCAAGGTGCAATTCTGAAATTTTTTGCTTTTTCCTGCTCCTCTTAGCATGATAAAGAAGATTCAAAGAGAGTGAGATGCCAGCTCCTTTCATTCAGTCAGTAGCTTCAATCATTTCTGGTATATGAATAACATGATGTTTTTCAATGGCAAAAATCAATGAATATTGTAAATGCACAAACAGTAATTTTTCCGCATTGCAAGGTGCAATTCTGAAATTTTTTGCTTTTTCCTGCTCCTCTTAGCATGATAAAGAAGATTCAAAGAGAGTGAGATGCCAGCTCCTTTCATTCAGTCAGTAGCTTCAATCATTTCTGGTATATGAATAACATGATGTTTTTCAATGGCAAAAATCAATGAATATTGTAAATGCACAAACAGTAATTTATCCGCATTGCAAGGTGCAATTCTGAAATTTTTTGCTTTTTCCTGCTCCTCTTAGGATGATAAAGAAGATTCAAAGAGAGTGAGATGCCAGCTCCTTTCATTCAGTCAGTAGCTTCAAACATTTCTGGTATATGAATAACATGATGTTTTTCCATGGCAAAAATCAATGAATATTGTAAATGAACAAACAGTAATTTCTCCGCATTGCAAGGTGCAATTCTGAAATTTTTTGCTTTTTCCTGCTCCTCTTAGCATGATAAAGAAGATTCAAAGAGAGTGAGATGCCAGCTCCTTTCATTCAGTCAGTAGCTTCAATCATTTCTGGACGTTTTTCAATGGCAAAAATCAATGAATATTGTAAATGCACAAACAGTAATTTCTCCGCATTGCAAGGTGCAATTCTGAAATTTTTTGCTTTTTCCTGCTCCTCTTAGCATGATAAAGAAGATTCAAAGAGAGTGAGATGCCAGCTCCTTTCATTCAGTCAGTAGCTTCAATCATTTCTGGTATATGAATAACATGATGTTTTTCAATGGCAAAAATCAATGAATATTGTAAATGCACAAACAGTAATTTATCCGCATTGCAAGGTGCAATTCTGAAATTTTTTGCTTTTTCCTGCTCCTCTTAGCATGATAAAGAAGATTCAAAGAGAGTGAGATGCCAGCTCCTTTCATTCAGTCAGTAGCTTCAAACATTTCTGGTATATGAATAACATGATGTTTTTCAATGGCAAAAATCAATGAATATTGTAAATGCACAAACAGTAATTTCTCCGCATTGCAAGGTGCAATTCTGAAATTTTTTGCTTTTTCCTGCTCCTCTTAGCATGATAAAGAAGATTCAAAGAGAGTGAGATGCCAGCTCCTTTCATTCAGTCAGTAGCTTCAATCATTTCTGGACGTTTTTCAATGGCAAAAATCAATGAATATTGTAAATGCACAAACAGTAATTTCTCCGCATTGCAAGGTGCAATTCTGAATTTTTTTGCTTTTTCCTGCTCCTCTTAGCATGATAAAGAAGATTCAAAGAGAGTGAGATGCCAGCTCCTTTCATTCAGTCAGTAGCTTCAATCATTTCTGGTATATGAATAACATGATGTTTTTCAATGGCAAAAATCAATGAATATTGTAAATGCACAAACAGTAATTTCTCCGCATTGCAAGGTGCAATTCTGAAATTTTTTGATTTTTCCTGCTCCTCTTAGCATGATAAAGAAGATTCAAAGAGAGTGAGATGCCAGCTCCTTTCATTCAGTCAGTAGCTTCAATCATTTCTGGACGTTTTTCAATGGCAAAAATCAATGAATATTGTAAATGCACAAACAGTAATTTCTCCGCATTGCAAGGTGCAATTCTGAATTTTTTTGCTTTTTCCTGCTCCTCTTAGCATGATAAAGAAGATTCAAAGAGAGTGAGATGCCAGCTCCTTTCATTCAGTCAGTAGCTTCAATCATTTCTGGTATATGAATAACATGATGTTTTTCAATGGCAAAAATCAATGAATATTGTAAATGCACAAACAGTAATTTATCCGCATTGCAAGGTGCAATTCTGAAATTTTTTGCTTTTTCCTGCTCCTCTTAGCATAATAAAGAAGATTCAAAGAGAGTGAGATGCCAGCTCCTTTCATTCAGTCAGTAGCTTCAAACATTTCTGGTATATGAATAACATGATGTTTTTCAATGGCAAAAATCAATGAATATTGTAAATGCACAAACAGTAATTTCTCCGCATTGCAAGGTGCAATTCTGAAATTTTTTGCTTTTTCCTGCTCCTCTTAGCATGATAAAGAAGATTCAAAGAGAGTGAGATGCCAGCTCCTTTCATTCAGTCAGTAGCTTCAATCATTTCTGGACGTTTTTCAATGGCAAAAATCAATGAATATTGTAAATGCACAAACAGTAATTTCTCCGCATTGCAAGGTGCAATTCAGAAATTTTTTGCTTTTTCCTGCTCCTCTTAGCATGATAAAGAAGATTCAAAGAGAGTGAGATGCCAGCTCCTTTCATTCAGTCAGTAGCTTCAAACATTTCTGGTATATGAATAACATGATGTTTTTCCATGGCAAAAATCAATGAATATTGTAAATGCACAAACAGTAATTTCTCCGCATTGCAAGGTGCAATTCTGAAATTTTTTGCTTTTTCCTGCTCCTCTTAGCATGATAAAGAAGATTCAAAGAGAGTGAGATGCCAGCTCCTTTCATTCAGTCAGTAGCTTCAATCATTTCTGGACGTTTTTCAATGGCAAAAATCAATGAATATTGTAAATGCACAAACAGTAATTTCTCCGCATTGCAAGGTGCAATTCTGAATTTTTTTGCTTTTTCCTGCTCCTCTTAGCATGATAAAGAAGATTCAAAGAGAGTGAGATGCCAGCTCCTTTCATTCAGTCAGTAGCTTCAATCATTTCTGGTATATGAATAACATGATGTTTTTCAATGACAAAAATCAATGAATATTGTAAATGCACAAACAGTAATTTATCCGCATTGCAAGGTGCAATTCTGAAATTTTTTGCTTTTTCCTGCTCCTCTTAGCATGATAAAGAAGATTCAAAGAGAGTGAGATGCCAGCTCCTTTCATTCAGTCAGTAGCTTCAAACATTTCTGGTATATGAATAACATGATGTTTTTCAATGGCAAAAATCAATGAATATTGTAAATGCACAAACAGTAATTTCTCCGCATTGCAAGGTGCAATTCTGAAATTTTTTGCTTTTTCCTGCTCCTCTTAGCATGATAAAGAAGATTCAAAGAGAGTGAGATGCCAGCTCCTTTCATTCAGTCAGTAGCTTCAATCATTTCTGGACGTTTTTCAATGGCAAAAATCAATGAATATTGTAAATGCACAAACAGTAATTTCTCCGCATTGCAAGGTGCAATTCTGAAATTTTTTGCTTTTTCCTGCTCCTCTTAGCATGATAAAGAAGATTCAAAGAGAGTGAGATGCCAGCTCCTTTCATTCAGTCAGTAGCTTCAATCATTTCTGGTATATGAATAACATGATGTTTTTCAATGGCAAAAATCAATGAATATTGTAAATGCACAAACAGTAATTTATCCGCATTGCAAGGTGCAATTCTGAAATTTTTTGCTTTTTCCTGCTCCTCTTAGCATGATAAAGAAGATTCAAAGAGAGTGAGATGCCAGCTCCTTTCATTCAGTCAGTAGCTTCAAACATTTCTGGTATATGAATAACATGATGTTTTTCAATGGCAAAAATCAATGAATATTGTAAATGCACAAACAGTAATTTCTCCGCATTGCAAGGTGCAATTCTGAAATTTTTTGCTTTTTCCTGCTCCTCTTAGCATGATAAAGAAGATTCAAAGAGAGTGAGATGCCAGCTCCTTTCATTCAGTCAGTAGCTTCAATCATTTCTGGACGTTTTTCAATGGCAAAAATCAATGAATATTGTAAATGCACAAACAGTAATTTCTCCGCATTGCAAGGTGCAATTCTGAATTTTTTTGCTTTTTCCTGCTCCTCTTAGCATGATGAAGAAGATTCAAAGAGAGTGAGATGCCAGCTCCTTTCATTCAGTCAGTAGCTTCAATCATTTCTGGTATATGAATAACATGATGTTTTTCAATGGCAAAAATCAATGAATATTGTAAATGCACAAACAGTAATTTCTCCGCATTGCAAGGTGCAATTCTGAAATTTTTTGATTTTTCCTGCTCCTCTTAGCATGACAAAGAAGATTCAAAGAGAGTGAGATGCCAGCTCCTTTCATTCAGTCAGTAGCTTCAATCATTTCTGGACGTTTTTCAATGGCAAAAATCAATGAATATTGTAAATGCACAAACAGTAATTTCTCCGCATTGCAAGGTGCAATTCTGAATTTTTTTGCTTTTTCCTGCTCCTCTTAGCATGATAAAGAAGATTCAAAGAGAGTGAGATGCCAGCTCCTTTCATTCAGTCAGTAGCTTCAATCATTTCTGGTATATGAATAACATGATGTTTTTCAATGGCAAAAATCAATGAATATTGTAAATGCACAAACAGTAATTTATCCGCATTGCAAGGTGCAATTCTGAAATTTTTTGCTTTTTCCTGCTCCTCTTAGCATAATAAAGAAGATTCAAAGAAAGTGAGATGCCAGCTCCTTTCATTCAGTCAGTAGCTTCAAACATTTCTGGTATATGAATAACATGATGTTTTTCAATAGCAAAAATCAATGAATATTGTAAATGCACAAACAGTAATTTCTCCGCATTGCAAGGTGCAATTCTGAAATTTTTTGATTTTTCCTGCTCCTCTTAGCATGATAAAGAAGATTCAAAGAGAGTGAGATGCCAGCTCCTTTCATTCAGTCAGTAGCTTCAATCATTTCTGGACGTTTTTCAATGGCAAAAATCAATGAATATTGTAAATGCACAAACAGTAATTTCTCCGCATTGCAAGGTGCAATTCTGAAATTTTTTGCTTTTTCCTGCTCCTCTTAGCATGATAAAGAAGATTCAAAGAGAGTGAGATGCCAGCTCCTTTCATTCAGTCAGTAGCTTCAATCATTTCTGGTATATGAATAACATGATGTTTTTCAATGGCAAAAATCAATGAATTTTGTAAATGCACAAACAGTAATTTCTCCGCATTGCAAGGTGCAATTCTGAAATTTTTTGCTTTTTCCTGCTCCTCTTAGCATGATAAAGAAGATTCAAAGAGAGTGAGATGCCAGCTCCTTTCATTCAGTCAGTAGCTTCAATCATTTCTGGACGTTTTTCAATGGCAAAAATCAATGAATATTGTAAATGCACAAACAGTAATTTCTCCGCATTGCAAGGTGCAATTCTGAAATTTTTTGCTTTTTCCTGCTCCTCTTAGCATGATAAAGAAGATTCAAAGAGAGTGAGATGCCAGCTCCTTTCATTCAGTCAGTAGCTTCAATCATTTCTGGTATATGAATAACATGATGTTTTTCAATGGCAAAAATCAATGAATATTGTAAATGCACAAACAGTAATTTCTCCGCATTGCAAGGTGCAATTCTGAAATTTTTTGCTTTTTCCTGCTCCTCTTAGCATGATAAAGAAGATTCAAAGAGAGTGAGATGCCAGCTCCTTTCATTCAGTCAGTAGCTTCAATCATTTCTGGACGTTTTTCAATGGCAAAAATCAATGAATATTGTAAATGCACAAACAGTAATTTCTCCGCATTGCAAGGTGCAATTCAGAAATTTTTTGCTTTTTCCTGCTCCTCTTAGCATGATAAAGAAGATTCAAAGAGAGTGAGATGCCAGCTCCTTTCATTCAGTCAGTAGCTTCAAACATTTCTGGTATATGAATAACATGATGTTTTTCCATGGCAAAAATCAATGAATATTGTAAATGCACAAACAGTAATTTCTCCGCATTGCAAGGTGCAATTCTGAAATTTTTTGATTTTTCCTGCTCCTCTTAGCATGATAAAGAAGATTCAAAGAGAGTGAGATGCCAGCTCCTTTCATTCAGTCAGTAGCTTCAATCATTTCTGGACGTTTTTCAATGGCAAAAATCAATGAATATTGTAAATGCACAAACAGTAATTTCTCCGCATTGCAAGGTGCAATTCTGAATTTTTTTGCTTTTTCCTGCTCCTCTTAGCATGATAAAGAAGATTCAAAGAGAGTGAGATGCCAGCTCCTTTCATTCAGTCAGTAGCTTCAATCATTTCTGGTATATGAATAACATGATGTTTTTCAATGGCAAAAATCAATGAATATTGTAAATGCACAAACAGTAATTTATCCGCATTGCAAGGTGCAATTCTGAAATTTTTTGCTTTTTCCTGCTCCTCTTAGCATGATAAAGAAGATTCAAAGAGAGTGAGATGCCAGCTCCTTTCATTCAGTCAGTAGCTTCAAACATTTCTGGTATATGAATAACATGATGTTTTTCAATGGCAAAAATCAATGAATATTGTAAATGCACAAACAGTAATTTCTCCGCATTGCAAGGTGCAATTCTGAAATTTTTTGATTTTTCCTGCTCCTCTTAGCATGATAAAGAAGATTCAAAGAGAGTGAGATGCCAGCTCCTTTCATTCAGTCAGTAGCTTCAATCATTTCTGGACGTTTTTCAATGGCAAAAATCAATGAATATTGTAAATGCACAAACAGTAATTTCTCCGCATTGCAAGGTGCAATTCTGAAATTTTTTGCTTTTTCCTGCTCCTCTTAGCATGATAAAGAAGATTCAAAGAGAGTGAGATGCCAGCTCCTTTCATTCAGTCAGTAGCTTCAATCATTTCTGGTATATGAATAACATGATGTTTTTCAATGGCAAAAATCAATGAATATTGTAAATGCACAAACAGTAATTTCTCCGCATTGCAAGGTGCAATTCTGAAATTTTTTGCTTTTTCCTGCTCCTCTTAGCATGATAAAGAAGATTCAAAGAGAGTGAGATGCCAGCTCCTTTCATTCAGTCAGTAGCTTCAATCATTTCTGGACGTTTTTCAATGGCAAAAATCAATGAATATTGAAAATGCACAAACAGTAATTTCTCTGCATTGCAAGGTGCAATTCTGAAATTTTTTGCTTTTTCCTGCTCCTCTTAGCATGATAAACAAGATTCAAAGAGAGTGAGATGCTAGCTCCTTTCATTCAGTCAGTAGCTTCAATCATTTCTGGACGTTTTTCAATGGCAAAAATCAATGAATATTGTAAATGCACAAACAGTAATTTCTCCGCATTGCAAGGTGCAATTCAGAAATTTTTTGCTTTTTCCTGCTCCTCTTGGCATGATAAAGAAGATTCAAAGAGAGTGAGATGCCAGCTCCTTTCATTCAGTCAGTAGCTTCAATCATTTCTGGTATATGAATAACATGATGTTTTTCAATGGCAAAAATCAATGAATATTGTAAATGCAGAAACAGTAATTTCTCCGCATTGCAAGGTGCAATTCTGAAATTTTTTGCTTTTTCCTGCTCCTCTTAGCATGATAAAGAAGATTCAAAGAGAGTGAGATGCCAGCTCCTTTCATTCAGTCAGTAGCTTCAATCATTTCTGGTATATGAATAACATGATGTTTTTCAATGGCAAAAATCAATGAATATTGTAAATGCACAAACAGTAATTTATCCGCATTGCAAGGTGCAATTCTGAAATTTTTTGCTTTTTCCTGCTCCTCTTAGCATGATAAAGAAGATTCAAAGAGAGTGAGATGCCAGCTCCTTTCATTCAGTCAGTAGCTTCAAACATTTCTGGTATATGAATAACATGATGTTTTTCCATGGCAAAAATCAATGAATATTGTAAATGAACAAACAGTAATTTCTCCGCATTGCAAGGTGCAATTCTGAAATTTTTTGCTTTTTCCTGCTCCTCTTAGCATGATAAAGAAGATTCAAAGAGAGTGAGATGCCAGCTCCTTTCATTCAGTCAGTAGCTTCAATCATTTCTGGACGTTTTTCAATGGCAAAAATCAATGAATATTGTAAATGCACAAACAGTAATTTCTCCGCATTGCAAGGTGCAATTCTGAAATTTTTTGCTTTTTCCTGCTCCTCTTAGCATGATAAAGAAGATTCAAAGAGAGTGAGATGCCAGCTCCTTTCATTCAGTCAGTAGCTTCAATCATTTCTGGTATATGAATAACATGATGTTTTTCAATGGCAAAAATCAATGAATTTGGTAAATGCACAAACAGTAATTTCTCCGCATTGCAAGGTGCAATTCTGAAATTTTTTGCTTTTTCCTGCTCCTCTTAGCATGATAAAGAAGATTCAAAGAGAGTGAGATGCCAGCTCCTTTCATTCAGTCAGTAGCTTCAATCATTTCTGGACGTTTTTCAATGGCAAAAATCAATGAATATTGTAAATGCACAAACAGTAATTTATCCGCATTGCAAGGTGCAATTCTGAATTTTTTTGCTTTTTCCTGCTCCTCTTAGCATGATAAAGAAGATTCAAAGAGAGTGAGATGCCAGCTCCTTTCATTCAGTCAGTAGCTTCAAACATTTCTGGTATATGAATAACATGATGTTTTTCAATGGCAAAAATCAATGAATATTGTAAATGCACAAACAGTAATTTCTCCGCATTGCAAGGTGCAATTCTGAAATTTTTTGATTTTTCCTGCTCCTCTTAGCATGATAAAGAAGATTCAAAGAGAGTGAGATGCCAGCTCCTTTCATTCAGTCAGTAGCTTCAATCATTTCTGGACGTTTTTCAATGGCAAAAATCAATGAATATTGTAAATGCACAAACAGTAATTTCTCCGCATTGCAAGGTGCAATTCTGAAATTTTTTGCTTTTTCCTGCTCCTCTTAGCATGATAAAGAAGATTCAAAGAGAGTGAGATGCCAGCTCCTTTCATTAAGTCAGTAGCTTCAATCATTTCTGGTATATGAATAACATGATGTTTTTCAATGGCAAAAATCAATGAATTTTGTAAATGCACAAACAGTAATTTCTCCGCATTGCAAGGTGCAATTCTGAAATTTTTTGCTTTTTCCTGCTCCTCTTAGCATGATAAAGAAGATTCAAAGAGAGTGAGATGCCAGCTCCTTTCATTCAGTCAGTAGCTTCAATCATTTCTGGACGTTTTTCAATGGCAAAAATCAATGAATATTGTAAATGCACAAACAGTAATTTCTCCGCATTGCAAGGTGCAATTCTGAAATTTTTTGCTTTTTCCTGCTCCTCTTAGCATGATAAAGAAGATTCAAAGAGAGTGAGATGCCAGCTCCTTTCATTCAGTCAGTAGCTTCAATCATTTCTGGTATATGAATAACATGATGTTTTTCAATGGCAAAAATCAATGAATATTGTAAATGCACAAACAGTAATTTTTCCGCATTGCAAGGTGCAATTCTGAAATTTTTTGCTTTTTCCTGCTCCTCTTAGCATGATAAAGAAGATTCAAAGAGAGTGAGATGCCAGCTCCTTTCATTCAGTCAGTAGCTTCAATCATTTCTGGTATATGAATAACATGATGTTTTTCAATGGCAAAAATCAATGAATATTGTAAATGCACAAACAGTAATTTATCCGCATTGCAAGGTGCAATTCTGAAATTTTTTGCTTTTTCCTGCTCCTCTTAGCATGATAAAGAAGATTCAAAGAGAGTGAGATGCCAGCTCCTTTCATTCAGTCAGTAGCTTCAAACATTTCTGGTATATGAATAACATGATGTTTTTCCATGGCAAAAATCAATGAATATTGTAAATGAACAAACAGTAATTTCTCCGCATTGCAAGGTGCAATTCTGAAATTTTTTGCTTTTTCCTGCTCCTCTTAGCATGATAAAGAAGATTCAAAGAGAGTGAGATGCCAGCTCCTTTCATTCAGTCAGTAGCTTCAATCATTTCTGGACGTTTTTCAATGGCAAAAATCAATGAATATTGTAAATGCACAAACAGTAATTTCTCCGCATTGCAAGGTGCAATTCTGAAATTTTTTGCTTTTTCCTGCTCCTCTTAGCATGATAAAGAAGATTCAAAGAGAGTGAGATGCCAGCTCCTTTCATTCAGTCAGTAGCTTCAATCATTTCTGGTATATGAATAACATGATGTTTTTCAATGGCAAAAATCAATGAATATTGTAAATGCACAAACAGTAATTTATCCGCATTGCAAGGTGCAATTCTGAAATTTTTTGCTTTTTCCTGCTCCTCTTAGCATGATAAAGAAGATTCAAAGAGAGTGAGATGCCAGCTCCTTTCATTCAGTCAGTAGCTTCAAACATTTCTGGTATATGAATAACATGATGTTTTTCAATGGCAAAAATCAATGAATATTGTAAATGCACAAACAGTAATTTCTCCGCATTGCAAGGTGCAATTCTGAAATTTTTTGCTTTTTCCTGCTCCTCTTAGCATGATAAAGAAGATTCAAAGAGAGTGAGATGCCAGCTCCTTTCATTCAGTCAGTAGCTTCAATCATTTCTGGATGTTTTTCAATGGCAAAAATCAATGAATATTGTAAATGCACAAACAGTAATTTCTCCGCATTGCAAGGTGCAATTCTGAATTTTTTTGCTTTTTCCTGCTCCTCTTAGCATGATAAAGAAGATTCAAAGAGAGTGAGATGCCAGCTCCTTTCATTCAGTCAGTAGCTTCAATCATTTCTGGTATATGAATAACATGATGTTTTTCAATGGCAAAAATCAATGAATATTGTAAATGCACAAACAGTAATTTCTCCGCATTGCAAGGTGCAATTCTGAAATTTTTTGATTTTTCCTGCTCCTCTTAGCATGATAAAGAAGATTCAAAGAGAGTGAGATGCCAGCTCCTTTCATTCAGTCAGTAGCTTCAATCATTTCTGGACGTTTTTCAATGGCAAAAATCAATGAATATTGTAAATGCACAAACAGTAATTTCTCCGCATTGCAAGGTGCAATTCTGAATTTTTTTGCTTTTTCCTGCTCCTCTTAGCATGATAAAGAAGATTCAAAGAGAGTGAGATGCCAGCTCCTTTCATTCAGTCAGTAGCTTCAATCATTTCTGGTATATGAATAACATGATGTTTTTCAATGGCAAAAATCAATGAATATTGTAAATGCACAAACAGTAATTTATCCGCATTGCAAGGTGCAATTCTGAAATTTTTTGCTTTTTCCTGCTCCTCTTAGCATAATAAAGAAGATTCAAAGAGAGTGAGATGCCAGCTCCTTTCATTGTCAGTAGCTTCAAACATTTCTGGTATATGAATAACATGATGTTTTTCAATGGCAAAAATCAATGAATATTGTAAATGCACAAACAGTAATTTCTCCGCATTGCAAGGTGCAATTCTGAAATTTTTTGATTTTTCCTGCTCCTCTTAGCATGATAAAGAAGATTCAAAGAGAGTGAGATGCCAGCTCCTTTCATTCAGTCAGTAGCTTCAATCATTTCTGGACGTTTTTCAATGGCAAAAATCAATGAATATTGTAAATGCACAAACAGTAATTTCTCCGCATTGCAAGGTGCAATTCTGAAATTTTTTGCTTTTTCCTGCTCCTCTTAGCATGATAAAGAAGATTCAAAGAGAGTGAGATGCCAGCTCCTTTCATTCAGTCAGTAGCTTCAATCATTTCTGGTATATGAATAACATGATGTTTTTCAATGGCAAAAATCAATGAATTTTGTAAATGCACAAACAGTAATTTCTCCGCATTGCAAGGTGCAATTCTGAAATTTTTTGCTTTTTCCTGCTCCTCTTAGCATGATAAAGAAGATTCAAAGAGAGTGAGATGCCAGCTCCTTTCATTCAGTCAGTAGCTTCAATCATTTCTGGACGTTTTTCAATGGCAAAAATCAATGAATATTGTAAATGCACAAACAGTAATTTCTCCGCATTGCAAGGTGCAATTCTGAAATTTTTTGCTTTTTCCTGCTCCTCTTAGCATGATAAAGAAGATTCAAAGAGAGTGAGATGCCAGCTCCTTTCATTCAGTCAGTAGCTTCAATCATTTCTGGTATATGAATAACATGATGTTTTTCAATGGCAAAAATCAATGAATATTGTAAATGCACAAACAGTAATTTATCCGCATTGCAAGGTGCAATTCTGAAATTTTTTGCTTTTTCCTGCTCCTCTTAGCATGTCAAAGAAGATTCAAAGAGAGTGAGATGCCAGCTCCTTTCATTCAGTCAGTAGCTTCAAACATTTCTGGTATATGAATAACATGATGTTTTTCAATGGCAAAAATCAATGAATATTGTAAATGCACAAACAGTAATTTCTCCGCATTGCAAGGTGCAATTCTGAAATTTTTTGATTTTTCCTGCTCCTCTTAGCATGATAAAGAAGATTCAAAGAGAGTGAGATGCCAGCTCCTTTCATTCAGTCAGTAGCTTCAATCATTTCTGGACGTTTTTCAATGGCAAAAATCAATGAATATTGTAAATGCACAAACAGTAATTTCTCCGCATTGCAAGGTGCAATTCTGAATTTTTTTGCTTTTTCCTGCTCCTCTTAGCATGATAAAGAAGATTCAAAGAGAGTGAGATGCCAGCTCCTTTCATTCAGTCAGTAGCTTCAATCATTTCTGGTATATGAATAACATGATGTTTTTCAATGGCAAAAATCAATGAATATTGTAAATGCACAAACAGTAATTTATCCGCATTGCAAGGTGCAATTCTGAAATTTTTTGCTTTTTCCTGCTCCTCTTAGCATAATAAAGAAGATTCAAAGAGAGTGAGATGCCAGCTCCTTTCATTCAGTCAGTAGCTTCAAACATTTCTGGTATATGAATAACATGATGTTTTTCAATGGCAAAAATCAATGAATATTGTAAATGCACAAACAGTAATTTCTCCGCATTGCAAGGTGCAATTCTGAAATTTTTTGATTTTTCCTGCTCCTCTTAGCATGATAAAGAAGATTCAAAGAGAGTGAGATGCCAGCTCCTTTCATTCAGTCAGTAGCTTCAATCATTTCTGGACGTTTTTCAATGGCAAAAATCAATGAATATTGTAAATGCACAAACAGTAATTTCTCCGCATTGCAAGGTGCAATTCTGAAATTTTTTGCTTTTTCCTGCTCCTCTTAGCATGATAAAGAAGATTCAAAGAGAGTGAGATGCCAGCTCCTTTCATTCAGTCAGTAGCTTCAATCATTTCTGGTATATGAATAACATGATGTTTTTCAATGGCAAAAATCAATGAATTTTGTAAATGCACAAACAGTAATTTCTCCGCATTGCAAGGTGCAATTCTGAAATTTTTTGCTTTTTCCTGCTCCTCTTAGCATGATAAAGAAGATTCAAAGAGAGTGAGATGCCAGCTCCTTTCATTCAGTCAGTAGCTTCAATCATTTCTGGACGTTTTTCAATGGCAAAAATCAATGAATATTGTAAATGCACAAACAGTAATTTCTCCGCATTGCAAGGTGCAATTCTGAAATTTTTTGCTTTTTCCTGCTCCTCTTAGCATGATAAAGAAGATTCAAAGAGAGTGAGATGCCAGCTCCTTTCATTCAGTCAGTAGCTTCAATCATTTCTGGTATATGAATAACATGATGTTTTTCAATGGCAAAAATCAATGAATTTTGTAAATGCACAAACAGTAATTTCTCCGCATTGCAAGGTGCAATTCTGAAATTTTTTGCTTTTTCCTGCTCCTCTTAGCATGATAAAGAAGATTCAAAGAGAGTGAGATGCCAGCTCCTTTCATTCAGTCAGTAGCTTCAATCATTTCTGGACGTTTTTCAATGGCAAAAATCAATGAATATTGTAAATGCACAAACAGTAATTTCTCCGCATTGCAAGGTGCAATTCTGAAATTTTTTGCTTTTTCCTGCTCCTCTTAGCATGATAAAGAAGATTCAAAGAGAGTGAGATGCCAGCTCCTTTCATTCAGTCAGTAGCTTCAATCATTTCTGGTATATGAATAACATGATGTTTTTCAATGGCAAAAATCAATGAATATTGTAAATGCACAAACAGTAATTTCTCCGCATTGCAAGGTGCAATTCTGAAATTTTTTGCTTTTTCCTGCTCCTCTTAGCATAATAAAGAAGATTCAAAGAGAGTGAGATGCCAGCTCCTTTCATTCAGTCAGTAGCTTCAAACATTTCTGGTATATGAATAACATGATGTTTTTCAATAGCAAAAATCAATGAATATTGTAAATGCACAAACAGTAATTTCTCCGCATTGCAAGGTGCAATTCTGAAATTTTTTGATTTTTCCTGCTCCTCTTAGCATGATAAAGAAGATTCAAAGAGAGTGAGATGCCAGCTCCTTTCATTCAGTCAGTAGCTTCAATCATTTCTGGACGTTTTTCAATGGCAAAAATCAATGAATATTGTAAATGCACAAACAGTAATTTCTCCGCATTGCAAGGTGCAATTCTGAAATTTTTTGCTTTTTCCTGCTCCTCTTAGCATGATAAAGAAGATTCAAAGAGAGTGAGATGCCAGCTCCTTTCATTCAGTCAGTAGCTTCAATCATTTCTGGTATATGAATAACATGATGTTTTTCAATGGCAAAAATCAATGAATTTTGTAAATGCACAAACAGTAATTTCTCCGCATTGCAAGGTGCAATTCTGAAATTTTTTGCTTTTTCCTGCTCCTCTTAGCATGATAAAGAAGATTCAAAGAGAGTGAGATGCCAGCTCCTTTCATTCAGTCAGTAGCTTCAATCATTTCTGGACGTTTTTCAATGGCAAAAATCAATGAATATTGTAAATGCACAAACAGTAATTTCTCCGCATTGCAAGGTGCAATTCTGAAATTTTTTGCTTTTTCCTGCTCCTCTTAGCATGATAAAGAAGATTCAAAGAGAGTGAGATGCCAGCTCCTTTCATTCAGTCAGTAGCTTCAATCATTTCTGGTATATGAATAACATGATGTTTTTCAATGGCAAAAATCAATGAATATTGTAAATGCACAAACAGTAATTTCTCCGCATTGCAAGGTGCAATTCTGAAATTTTTTGCTTTTTCCTGCTCCTCTTAGCATGATAAAGAAGATTCAAAGAGAGTGAGATGCCAGCTCCTTTCATTCAGTCAGTAGCTTCAATCATTTCTGGACGTTTTTCAATGGCAAAAATCAATGAATATTGTAAATGCACAAACAGTAATTTCTCCGCATTGCAAGGTGCAATTCAGAAATTTTTTGCTTTTTCCTGCTCCTCTTAGCATGATAAAGAAGATTCAAAGAGAGTGAGATGCCAGCTCCTTTCATTCAGTCAGTAGCTTCAAACATTTCTGGTATATGAATAACATGATGTTTTTCCATGGCAAAAATCAATGAATATTGTAAATGCACAAACAGTAATTTCTCCGCATTGCAAGGTGCAATTCTGAAATTTTTTGATTTTTCCTGCTCCTCTTAGCATGATAAAGAAGATTCAAAGAGAGTGAGATGCCAGCTCCTTTCATTCAGTCAGTAGCTTCAATCATTTCTGGACGTTTTTCAATGGCAAAAATCAATGAATATTGTAAATGCACAAACAGTAATTTCTCCGCATTGCAAGGTGCAATTCTGAATTTTTTTGCTTTTTCCTGCTCCTCTTAGCATGATAAAGAAGATTCAAAGAGAGTGAGATGCCAGCTCCTTTCATTCAGTCAGTAGCTTCAATCATTTCTTGTATATGAATAACATGATGTTTTTCAATGGCAAAAATCAATGAATATTGTAAATGCACAAACAGTAATTTATCCGCATTGCAAGGTGCAATTCTGAAATTTTTTGCTTTTTCCTGCTCCTCTTAGCATGATAAAGAAGATTCAAAGAGAGTGAGATGCCAGCTCCTTTCATTCAGTCAGTAGCTTCAAACATTTCTGGTATATGAATAACATGATGTTTTTCAATGGCAAAAATCAATGAATATTGTAAATGCACAAACAGTAATTTCTCCGCATTGCAAGGTGCAATTCTGAAATTTTTTGATTTTTCCTGCTCCTCTTAGCATGATAAAGAAGATTCAAAGAGAGTGAGATGCCAGCTCCTTTCATTCAGTCAGTAGCTTCAATCATTTCTGGACGTTTTTCAATGGCAAAAATCAATGAATATTGTAAATGCACAAACAGTAATTTCTCCGCATTGCAAGGTGCAATTCTGAAATTTTTTGCTTTTTCCTGCTCCTCTTAGCATGATAAAGAAGATTCAAAGAGAGTGAGATGCCAGCTCCTTTCATTCAGTCAGTAGCTTCAATCATTTCTGGTATATGAATAACATGATGTTTTTCAATGGCAAAAATCAATGAATATTGTAAATGCACAAACAGTAATTTCTCCGCATTGCAAGGTGCAATTCTGAAATTTTTTGCTTTTTCATGCTCCTCTTAGCATGATAAAGAAGATTCAAAGAGAGTGAGATGCCAGCTCCTTTCATTCAGTCAGTAGCTTCAATCATTTCTGGACGTTTTTCAATGGCAAAAATCAATGAATATTGTAAATGCACAAACAGTAATTTCTCTGCATTGCAATGTGCAATTCTGAAATTTTTTGCTTTTTCCTGCTCCTCTTAGCATGATAAACAAGATTCAAAGAGAGTGAGATGCCAGCTCCTTTCATTCAGTCAGTAGCTTCAATCATTTCTGGTATATGAATAACATGATGTTTTTCAATGGCAAAAATCAATGAATATTGTAAATGCACAAACAGTAATTTCTCCGCATTGCAAGGTGCAATTCTGAAATTTTTTGCTTTTTCCTGCTCCTCTTAGCATGATAAAGAAGATTCAAAGAGAGTGAGATGCCAGCTCCTTTCATTCAGTCAGTAGCTTCAATCATTTCTGGACGTTTTTCAATGGCAAAAATCAATGAATATTGAAAATGCACAAACAGTAATTTCTCTGCATTGCAAGGTGCAATTCTGAAATTTTTTGCTTTTTCCTGCTCCTCTTAGCATGATAAACAAGATTCAAAGAGAGTGAGATGCTAGCTCCTTTCATTCAGTCAGTAGCTTCAATCATTTCTGGACGTTTTTCAATGGCAAAAATCAATGAATATTGTAAATGCACAAACAGTAATTTCTCCGCATTGCAAGGTGCAATTCAGAAATTTTTTGCTTTTTCCTGCTCCTCTTGGCATGATAAAGAAGATTCAAAGAGAGTGAGATGCCAGCTCCTTTCATTCAGTCAGTAGCTTCAATCATTTCTGGTATATGAATAACATGATGTTTTTCAATGGCAAAAATCAATGAATATTGTAAATGCACAAACAGTAATTTCTCCGCATTGCAAGGTGCAATTCTGAAATTTTTTGCTTTTTCCTGCTCCTCTTAGCATGATAAAGAAGATTCAAAGAGAGTGAGATGCCAGCTCCTTTCATTCAGTCAGTAGCTTCAATCATTTCTGGTATATGAATAACATGATGTTTTTCAATGGCAAAAATCAATGAATATTGTAAATGCACAAACAGTAATTTATCCGCATTGCAAGGTGCAATTCTGAAATTTTTTGCTTTTTCCTGCTCCTCTTAGCATGATAAAGAAGATTCAAAGAGAGTGAGATGCCAGCTCCTTTCATTCAGTCAGTAGCTTCAAACATTTCTGGAATATGAATAACATGATGTTTTTCCATGGCAAAAATCAATGAATATTGTAAATGAACAAACAGTAATTTCTCCGCATTGCAAGGTGCAATTCGGAAATTTTTTGCTTTTTCCTGCTCCTCTTAGCATGATAAAGAAGATTCAAAGAGAGTGAGATGCCAGCTCCTTTCATTCAGTCAGTAGCTTCAATCATTTCTGGACGTTTTTCAATGGCAAAAATCAATGAATATTGTAAATGCACAAACAGTAATTTCTCCGCATTGCAAGGTGCAATTCTGAAATTTTTTGCTTTTTCCTGCTCCTCTTAGCATGATAAAGAAGATTCAAAGAGAGTGAGATGCCAGCTCCTTTCATTCAGTCAGTAGCTTCAATCATTTCTGGTATATGAATAACATGATGTTTTTCAATGGCAAAAATCAATGAATTTGGTAAATGCACAAACAGTAATTTCTCCGCATTGCAAGGTGCAATTCTGAAATTTTTTGCTTTTTCCTGCTCCTCTTAGCATGATAAAGAAGATTCAAAGAGAGTGAGATGCCAGCTCCTTTCATTCAGTCAGTAGCTTCAATCATTTCTGGACGTTTTTCAATGGCAAAAATCAATGAATATTGTAAATGCACAAACAGTAATTTATCCGCATTGCAAGGTGCAATTCTGAATTTTTTTGCTTTTTCCTGCTCCTCTTAGCATGATAAAGAAGATTCAAAGAGAGTGAGATGCCAGCTCCTTTCATTCAGTCAGTAGCTTCAAACATTTCTGGTATATGAATAACATGATGTTTTTCAATGGCAAAAATCAATGAATATTGTAAATGCACAAACAGTAATTTCTCCGCATTGCAAGGTGCAATTCTGAAATTTTTTGATTTTTCCTGCTCCTCTTAGCATGATAAAGAAGATTCAAAGAGAGTGAGATGCCAGCTCCTTTCATTCAGTCAGTAGCTTCAATCATTTCTGGACGTTTTTCAATGGCAAAAATCAATGAATATTGTAAATGCACAAACAGTAATTTCTCCGCATTGCAAGGTGCAATTCTGAAATTTTTTGCTTTTTCCTGCTCCTCTTAGCATGATAAAGAAGATTCAAAGAGAGTGAGATGCCAGCTCCTTTCATTAAGTCAGTAGCTTCAATCATTTCTGGTATATGAATAACATGATGTTTTTCAATGGCAAAAATCAATGAATTTTGTAAATGCACAAACAGTAATTTCTCCGCATTGCAAGGTGCAATTCTGAAATTTTTTGCTTTTTCCTGCTCCTCTTAGCATGATAAAGAAGATTCAAAGAGAGTGAGATGCCAGCTCCTTTCATTCAGTCAGTAGCTTCAATCATTTCTGGACGTTTTTCAATGGCAAAAATCAATGAATATTGTAAATGCACAAACAGTAATTTCTCCGCATTGCAAGGTGCAATTCTGAAATTTTTTGCTTTTTCCTGCTCCTCTTAGCATGATAAAGAAGATTCAAAGAGAGTGAGATGCCAGCTCCTTTCATTCAGTCAGTAGCTTCAATCATTTCTGGTATATGAATAACATGATGTTTTTCAATGGCAAAAATCAATGAATATTGTAAATGCACAAACAGTAATTTTTCCGCATTGCAAGGTGCAATTCTGAAATTTTTTGCTTTTTCCTGCTCCTCTTAGCATGATAAAGAAGATTCAAAGAGAGTGAGATGCCAGCTCCTTTCATTCAGTCAGTAGCTTCAATCATTTCTGGTATATGAATAACATGATGTTTTTCAATGGCAAAAATCAATGAATATTGTAAATGCACAAACAGTAATTTATCCGCATTGCAAGGTGCAATTCTGAAATTTTTTGCTTTTTCCTGCTCCTCTTAGGATGATAAAGAAGATTCAAAGAGAGTGAGATGCCAGCTCCTTTCATTCAGTCAGTAGCTTCAAACATTTCTGGTATATGAATAACATGATGTTTTTCCATGGCAAAAATCAATGAATATTGTAAATGAACAAACAGTAATTTCTCCGCATTGCAAGGTGCAATTCTGAAATTTTTTGCTTTTTCCTGCTCCTCTTAGCATGATAAAGAAGATTCAAAGAGAGTGAGATGCCAGCTCCTTTCATTCAGTCAGTAGCTTCAATCATTTCTGGACGTTTTTCAATGGCAAAAATCAATGAATATTGTAAATGCACAAACAGTAATTTCTCCGCATTGCAAGGTGCAATTCTGAAATTTTTTGCTTTTTCCTGCTCCTCTTAGCATGATAAAGAAGATTCAAAGAGAGTGAGATGCCAGCTCCTTTCATTCAGTCAGTAGCTTCAATCATTTCTGGTATATGAATAACATGATGTTTTTCAATGGCAAAAATCAATGAATATTGTAAATGCACAAACAGTAATTTATCCGCATTGCAAGGTGCAATTCTGAAATTTTTTGCTTTTTCCTGCTCCTCTTAGCATGATAAAGAAGATTCAAAGAGAGTGAGATGCCAGCTCCTTTCATTCAGTCAGTAGCTTCAAACATTTCTGGTATATGAATAACATGATGTTTTTCAATGGCAAAAATCAATGAATATTGTAAATGCACAAACAGTAATTTCTCCGCATTGCAAGGTGCAATTCTGAAATTTTTTGCTTTTTCCTGCTCCTCTTAGCATGATAAAGAAGATTCAAAGAGAGTGAGATGCCAGCTCCTTTCATTCAGTCAGTAGCTTCAATCATTTCTGGACGTTTTTCAATGGCAAAAATCAATGAATATTGTAAATGCACAAACAGTAATTTCTCCGCATTGCAAGGTGCAATTCTGAATTTTTTTGCTTTTTCCTGCTCCTCTTAGCATGATAAAGAAGATTCAAAGAGAGTGAGATGCCAGCTCCTTTCATTCAGTCAGTAGCTTCAATCATTTCTGGTATATGAATAACATGATGTTTTTCAATGGCAAAAATCAATGAATATTGTAAATGCACAAACAGTAATTTCTCCGCATTGCAAGGTGCAATTCTGAAATTTTTTGATTTTTCCTGCTCCTCTTAGCATGATAAAGAAGATTCAAAGAGAGTGAGATGCCAGCTCCTTTCATTCAGTCAGTAGCTTCAATCATTTCTGGACGTTTTTCAATGGCAAAAATCAATGAATATTGTAAATGCACAAACAGTAATTTCTCCGCATTGCAAGGTGCAATTCTGAATTTTTTTGCTTTTTCCTGCTCCTCTTAGCATGATAAAGAAGATTCAAAGAGAGTGAGATGCCAGCTCCTTTCATTCAGTCAGTAGCTTCAATCATTTCTGGTATATGAATAACATGATGTTTTTCAATGGCAAAAATCAATGAATATTGTAAATGCACAAACAGTAATTTATCCGCATTGCAAGGTGCAATTCTGAAATTTTTTGCTTTTTCCTGCTCCTCTTAGCATAATAAAGAAGATTCAAAGAGAGTGAGATGCCAGCTCCTTTCATTCAGTCAGTAGCTTCAAACATTTCTGGTATATGAATAACATGATGTTTTTCAATGGCAAAAATCAATGAATATTGTAAATGCACAAACAGTAATTTCTCCGCATTGCAAGGTGCAATTCTGAAATTTTTTGCTTTTTCCTGCTCCTCTTAGCATGATAAAGAAGATTCAAAGAGAGTGAGATGCCAGCTCCTTTCATTCAGTCAGTAGCTTCAATCATTTCTGGACGTTTTTCAATGGCAAAAATCAATGAATATTGTAAATGCACAAACAGTAATTTCTCCGCATTGCAAGGTGCAATTCAGAAATTTTTTGCTTTTTCCTGCTCCTCTTAGCATGATAAAGAAGATTCAAAGAGAGTGAGATGCCAGCTCCTTTCATTCAGTCAGTAGCTTCAAACATTTCTGGTATATGAATAACATGATGTTTTTCCATGGCAAAAATCAATGAATATTGTAAATGCACAAACAGTAATTTCTCCGCATTGCAAGGTGCAATTCTGAAATTTTTTGCTTTTTCCTGCTCCTCTTAGCATGATAAAGAAGATTCAAAGAGAGTGAGATGCCAGCTCCTTTCATTCAGTCAGTAGCTTCAATCATTTCTGGACGTTTTTCAATGGCAAAAATCAATGAATATTGTAAATGCACAAACAGTAATTTCTCCGCATTGCAAGGTGCAATTCTGAATTTTTTTGCTTTTTCCTGCTCCTCTTAGCATGATAAAGAAGATTCAAAGAGAGTGAGATGCCAGCTCCTTTCATTCAGTCAGTAGCTTCAATCATTTCTGGTATATGAATAACATGATGTTTTTCAATGGCAAAAATCAATGAATATTGTAAATGCACAAACAGTAATTTATCCGCATTGCAAGGTGCAATTCTGAAATTTTTTGCTTTTTCCTGCTCCTCTTAGCATGATAAAGAAGATTCAAAGAGAGTGAGATGCCAGCTCCTTTCATTCAGTCAGTAGCTTCAAACATTTCTGGTATATGAATAACATGATGTTTTTCAATGGCAAAAATCAATGAATATTGTAAATGCACAAACAGTAATTTCTCCGCATTGCAAGGTGCAATTCTGAAATTTTTTGCTTTTTCCTGCTCCTCTTAGCATGATAAAGAAGATTCAAAGAGAGTGAGATGCCAGCTCCTTTCATTCAGTCAGTAGCTTCAATCATTTCTGGACGTTTTTCAATGGCAAAAATCAATGAATATTGTAAATGCACAAACAGTAATTTCTCCGCATTGCAAGGTGCAATTCTGAAATTTTTTGCTTTTTCCTGCTCCTCTTAGCATGATAAAGAAGATTCAAAGAGAGTGAGATGCCAGCTCCTTTCATTCAGTCAGTAGCTTCAATCATTTCTGGTATATGAATAACATGATGTTTTTCAATGGCAAAAATCAATGAATATTGTAAATGCACAAACAGTAATTTATCCGCATTGCAAGGTGCAATTCTGAAATTTTTTGCTTTTTCCTGCTCCTCTTAGCATGATAAAGAAGATTCAAAGAGAGTGAGATGCCAGCTCCTTTCATTCAGTCAGTAGCTTCAAACATTTCTGGTATATGAATAACATGATGTTTTTCAATGGCAAAAATCAATGAATATTGTAAATGCACAAACAGTAATTTCTCCGCATTGCAAGGTGCAATTCTGAAATTTTTTGCTTTTTCCTGCTCCTCTTAGCATGATAAAGAAGATTCAAAGAGAGTGAGATGCCAGCTCCTTTCATTCAGTCAGTAGCTTCAATCATTTCTGGACGTTTTTCAATGGCAAAAATCAATGAATATTGTAAATGCACAAACAGTAATTTCTCCGCATTGCAAGGTGCAATTCTGAATTTTTTTGCTTTTTCCTGCTCCTCTTAGCATGATAAAGAAGATTCAAAGAGAGTGAGATGCCAGCTCCTTTCATTCAGTCAGTAGCTTCAATCATTTCTGGTATATGAATAACATGATGTTTTTCAATGGCAAAAATCAATGAATATTGTAAATGCACAAACAGTAATTTCTCCGCATTGCAAGGTGCAATTCTGAAATTTTTTGATTTTTCCTGCTCCTCTTAGCATGACAAAGAAGATTCAAAGAGAGTGAGATGCCAGCTCCTTTCATTCAGTCAGTAGCTTCAATCATTTCTGGACGTTTTTCAATGGCAAAAATCAATGAATATTGTAAATGCACAAACAGTAATTTCTCCGCATTGCAAGGTGCAATTCTGAATTTTTTTGCTTTTTCCTGCTCCTCTTAGCATGATAAAGAAGATTCAAAGAGAGTGAGATGCCAGCTCCTTTCATTCAGTCAGTAGCTTCAATCATTTCTGGTATATGAATAACATGATGTTTTTCAATGGCAAAAATCAATGAATATTGTAAATGCACAAACAGTAATTTATCCGCATTGCAAGGTGCAATTCTGAAATTTTTTGCTTTTTCCTGCTCCTCTTAGCATAATAAAGAAGATTCAAAGAAAGTGAGATGCCAGCTCCTTTCATTCAGTCAGTAGCTTCAAACATTTCTGGTATATGAATAACATGATGTTTTTCAATAGCAAAAATCAATGAATATTGTAAATGCACAAACAGTAATTTCTCCGCATTGCAAGGTGCAATTCTGAAATTTTTTGATTTTTCCTGCTCCTCTTAGCATGATAAAGAAGATTCAAAGAGAGTGAGATGCCAGCTCCTTTCATTCAGTCAGTAGCTTCAATCATTTCTGGACGTTTTTCAATGGCAAAAATCAATGAATATTGTAAATGCACAAACAGTAATTTCTCCGCATTGCAAGGTGCAATTCTGAAATTTTTTGCTTTTTCCTGCTCCTCTTAGCATGATAAAGAAGATTCAAAGAGAGTGAGATGCCAGCTCCTTTCATTCAGTCAGTAGCTTCAATCATTTCTGGTATATGAATAACATGATGTTTTTCAATGGCAAAAATCAATGAATTTTGTAAATGCACAAACAGTAATTTCTCCGCATTGCAAGGTGCAATTCTGAAATTTTTTGCTTTTTCCTGCTCCTCTTAGCATGATAAAGAAGATTCAAAGAGAGTGAGATGCCAGCTCCTTTCATTCAGTCAGTAGCTTCAATCATTTCTGGACGTTTTTCAATGGCAAAAATCAATGAATATTGTAAATGCACAAACAGTAATTTCTCCGCATTGCAAGGTGCAATTCTGAAATTTTTTGCTTTTTCCTGCTCCTCTTAGCATGATAAAGAAGATTCAAAGAGAGTGAGATGCCAGCTCCTTTCATTCAGTCAGTAGCTTCAATCATTTCTGGTATATGAATAACATGATGTTTTTCAATGGCAAAAATCAATGAATATTGTAAATGCACAAACAGTAATTTCTCCGCATTGCAAGGTGCAATTCTGAAATTTTTTGCTTTTTCCTGCTCCTCTTAGCATGATAAAGAAGATTCAAAGAGAGTGAGATGCCAGCTCCTTTCATTCAGTCAGTAGCTTCAATCATTTCTGGACGTTTTTCAATGGCAAAAATCAATGAATATTGTAAATGCACAAACAGTAATTTCTCCGCATTGCAAGGTGCAATTCAGAAATTTTTTGCTTTTTCCTGCTCCTCTTAGCATGATAAAGAAGATTCAAAGAGAGTGAGATGCCAGCTCCTTTCATTCAGTCAGTAGCTTCAAACATTTCTGGTATATGAATAACATGATGTTTTTCCATGGCAAAAATCAATGAATATTGTAAATGCACAAACAGTAATTTCTCCGCATTGCAAGGTGCAATTCTGAAATTTTTTGATTTTTCCTGCTCCTCTTAGCATGATAAAGAAGATTCAAAGAGAGTGAGATGCCAGCTCCTTTCATTCAGTCAGTAGCTTCAATCATTTCTGGACGTTTTTCAATGGCAAAAATCAATGAATATTGTAAATGCACAAACAGTAATTTCTCCGCATTGCAAGGTGCAATTCTGAATTTTTTTGCTTTTTCCTGCTCCTCTTAGCATGATAAAGAAGATTCAAAGAGAGTGAGATGCCAGCTCCTTTCATTCAGTCAGTAGCTTCAAACATTTCTGGTATATGAATAACATGATGTTTTTCAATGGCAAAAATCAATGAATATTGTAAATGCACAAACAGTAATTTCTCCGCATTGCAAGGTGCAATTCTGAAATTTTTTGCTTTTTCCTGCTCCTCTTAGCATGATAAAGAAGATTCAAAGAGAGTGAGATGCCAGCTCCTTTCATTCAGTCAGTAGCTTCAATCATTTCTGGTATATGAATAACATGATGTTTTTCAATGGCAAAAATCAATGAATATTGTAAATGCACAAACAGTAATTTCTCCGCATTGCAAGGTGCAATTCTGAAATTTTTTGCTTTTTCCTGCTCCTCTTAGCATGATAAAGAAGATTCAAAGAGAGTGAGATGCCAGCTCCTTTCATTCAGTCAGTAGCTTCAATCATTTCTGGACGTTTTTCAATGGCAAAAATCAATGAATATTGTAAATGCACAAACAGTAATTTCTCCGCATTGCAAGGTGCAATTCAGAAATTTTTTGCTTTTTCCTGCTCCTCTTAGCATGATAAAGAAGATTCAAAGAGAGTGAGATGCCAGCTCCTTTCATTCAGTCAGTAGCTTCAAACATTTCTGGTATATGAATAACATGATGTTTTTCCATGGCAAAAATCAATGAATATTGTAAATGCACAAACAGTAATTTCTCCGCATTGCAAGGTGCAATTCTGAAATTTTTTGATTTTTCCTGCTCCTCTTAGCATGATAAAGAAGATTCAAAGAGAGTGAGATGCCAGCTCCTTTCATTCAGTCAGTAGCTTCAATCATTTCTGGACGTTTTTCAATGGCAAAAATCAATGAATATTGTAAATGCACAAACAGTAATTTCTCCGCATTGCAAGGTGCAATTCTGAATTTTTTTGCTTTTTCCTGCTCCTCTTAGCATGATAAAGAAGATTCAAAGAGAGTGAGATGCCAGCTCCTTTCATTCAGTCAGTAGCTTCAATCATTTCTGGTATATGAATAACATGATGTTTTTCAATGGCAAAAATCAATGAATATTGTAAATGCACAAACAGTAATTTATCCGCATTGCAAGGTGCAATTCTGAAATTTTTTGCTTTTTCCTGCTCCTCTTAGCATGATAAAGAAGATTCAAAGAGAGTGAGATGCCAGCTCCTTTCATTCAGTCAGTAGCTTCAAACATTTCTGGTATATGAATAACATGATGTTTTTCAATGGCAAAAATCAATGAATATTGTAAATGCACAAACAGTAATTTCTCCGCATTGCAAGGTGCAATTCTGAAATTTTTTGATTTTTCCTGCTCCTCTTAGCATGATAAAGAAGATTCAAAGAGAGTGAGATGCCAGCTCCTTTCATTCAGTCAGTAGCTTCAATCATTTCTGGACGTTTTTCAATGGCAAAAATCAATGAATATTGTAAATGCACAAACAGTAATTTCTCCGCATTGCAAGGTGCAATTCTGAAATTTTTTGCTTTTTCCTGCTCCTCTTAGCATGATAAAGAAGATTCAAAGAGAGTGAGATGCCAGCTCCTTTCATTCAGTCAGTAGCTTCAATCATTTCTGGTATATGAATAACATGATGTTTTTCAATGGCAAAAATCAATGAATATTGTAAATGCACAAACAGTAATTTCTCCGCATTGCAAGGTGCAATTCTGAAATTTTTTGCTTTTTCCTGCTCCTCTTAGCATGATAAAGAAGATTCAAAGAGAGTGAGATGCCAGCTCCTTTCATTCAGTCAGTAGCTTCAATCATTTCTGGACGTTTTTCAATGGCAAAAATCAATGAATATTGAAAATGCACAAACAGTAATTTCTCTGCATTGCAAGGTGCAATTCTGAAATTTTTTGCTTTTTCCTGCTCCTCTTAGCATGATAAACAAGATTCAAAGAGAGTGAGATGCTAGCTCCTTTCATTCAGTCAGTAGCTTCAATCATTTCTGGACGTTTTTCAATGGCAAAAATCAATGAATATTGTAAATGCACAAACAGTAATTTCTCCGCATTGCAAGGTGCAATTCAGAAATTTTTTGCTTTTTCCTGCTCCTCTTGGCATGATAAAGAAGATTCAAAGAGAGTGAGATGCCAGCTCCTTTCATTCAGTCAGTAGCTTCAATCATTTCTGGTATATGAATAACATGATGTTTTTCAATGGCAAAAATCAATGAATATTGTAAATGCAGAAACAGTAATTTCTCCGCATTGCAAGGTGCAATTCTGAAATTTTTTGCTTTTTCCTGCTCCTCTTAGCATGATAAAGAAGATTCAAAGAGAGTGAGATGCCAGCTCCTTTCATTCAGTCAGTAGCTTCAATCATTTCTGGTATATGAATAACATGATGTTTTTCAATGGCAAAAATCAATGAATATTGTAAATGCACAAACAGTAATTTATCCGCATTGCAAGGTGCAATTCTGAAATTTTTTGCTTTTTCCTGCTCCTCTTAGCATGATAAAGAAGATTCAAAGAGAGTGAGATGCCAGCTCCTTTCATTCAGTCAGTAGCTTCAAACATTTCTGGTATATGAATAACATGATGTTTTTCCATGGCAAAAATCAATGAATATTGTAAATGAACAAACAGTAATTTCTCCGCATTGCAAGGTGCAATTCTGAAATTTTTTGCTTTTTCCTGCTCCTCTTAGCATGATAAAGAAGATTCAAAGAGAGTGAGATGCCAGCTCCTTTCATTCAGTCAGTAGCTTCAATCATTTCTGGACGTTTTTCAATGGCAAAAATCAATGAATATTGTAAATGCACAAACAGTAATTTCTCCGCATTGCAAGGTGCAATTCTGAAATTTTTTGCTTTTTCCTGCTCCTCTTAGCATGATAAAGAAGATTCAAAGAGAGTGAGATGCCAGCTCCTTTCATTCAGTCAGTAGCTTCAATCATTTCTGGTATATGAATAACATGATGTTTTTCAATGGCAAAAATCAATGAATTTGGTAAATGCACAAACAGTAATTTCTCCGCATTGCAAGGTGCAATTCTGAAATTTTTTGCTTTTTCCTGCTCCTCTTAGCATGATAAAGAAGATTCAAAGAGAGTGAGATGCCAGCTCCTTTCATTCAGTCAGTAGCTTCAATCATTTCTGGACGTTTTTCAATGGCAAAAATCAATGAATATTGTAAATGCACAAACAGTAATTTATCCGCATTGCAAGGTGCAATTCTGAATTTTTTTGCTTTTTCCTGCTCCTCTTAGCATGATAAAGAAGATTCAAAGAGAGTGAGATGCCAGCTCCTTTCATTCAGTCAGTAGCTTCAAACATTTCTGGTATATGAATAACATGATGTTTTTCAATGGCAAAAATCAATGAATATTGTAAATGCACAAACAGTAATTTCTCCGCATTGCAAGGTGCAATTCTGAAATTTTTTGATTTTTCCTGCTCCTCTTAGCATGATAAAGAAGATTCAAAGAGAGTGAGATGCCAGCTCCTTTCATTCAGTCAGTAGCTTCAATCATTTCTGGACGTTTTTCAATGGCAAAAATCAATGAATATTGTAAATGCACAAACAGTAATTTCTCCGCATTGCAAGGTGCAATTCTGAAATTTTTTGCTTTTTCCTGCTCCTCTTAGCATGATAAAGAAGATTCAAAGAGAGTGAGATGCCAGCTCCTTTCATTAAGTCAGTAGCTTCAATCATTTCTGGTATATGAATAACATGATGTTTTTCAATGGCAAAAATCAATGAATTTTGTAAATGCACAAACAGTAATTTCTCCGCATTGCAAGGTGCAATTCTGAAATTTTTTGCTTTTTCCTGCTCCTCTTAGCATGATAAAGAAGATTCAAAGAGAGTGAGATGCCAGCTCCTTTCATTCAGTCAGTAGCTTCAATCATTTCTGGACGTTTTTCAATGGCAAAAATCAATGAATATTGTAAATGCACAAACAGTAATTTCTCCGCATTGCAAGGTGCAATTCTGAAATTTTTTGCTTTTTCCTGCTCCTCTTAGCATGATAAAGAAGATTCAAAGAGAGTGAGATGCCAGCTCCTTTCATTCAGTCAGTAGCTTCAATCATTTCTGGTATATGAATAACATGATGTTTTTCAATGGCAAAAATCAATGAATATTGTAAATGCACAAACAGTAATTTTTCCGCATTGCAAGGTGCAATTCTGAAATTTTTTGCTTTTTCCTGCTCCTCTTAGCATGATAAAGAAGATTCAAAGAGAGTGAGATGCCAGCTCCTTTCATTCAGTCAGTAGCTTCAATCATTTCTGGTATATGAATAACATGATGTTTTTCAATGGCAAAAATCAATGAATATTGTAAATGCACAAACAGTAATTTATCCGCATTGCAAGGTGCAATTCTGAAATTTTTTGCTTTTTCCTGCTCCTCTTAGCATGATAAAGAAGATTCAAAGAGAGTGAGATGCCAGCTCCTTTCATTCAGTCAGTAGCTTCAAACATTTCTGGTATATGAATAACATGATGTTTTTCCATGGCAAAAATCAATGAATATTGTAAATGAACAAACAGTAATTTCTCCGCATTGCAAGGTGCAATTCTGAAATTTTTTGCTTTTTCCTGCTCCTCTTAGCATGATAAAGAAGATTCAAAGAGAGTGAGATGCCAGCTCCTTTCATTCAGTCAGTAGCTTCAATCATTTCTGGACGTTTTTCAATGGCAAAAATCAATGAATATTGTAAATGCACAAACAGTAATTTCTCCGCATTGCAAGGTGCAATTCTGAAATTTTTTGCTTTTTCCTGCTCCTCTTAGCATGATAAAGAAGATTCAAAGAGAGTGAGATGCCAGCTCCTTTCATTCAGTCAGTAGCTTCAATCATTTCTGGTATATGAATAACATGATGTTTTTCAATGGCAAAAATCAATGAATATTGTAAATGCACAAACAGTAATTTATCCGCATTGCAAGGTGCAATTCTGAAATTTTTTGCTTTTTCCTGCTCCTCTTAGCATGATAAAGAAGATTCAAAGAGAGTGAGATGCCAGCTCCTTTCATTCAGTCAGTAGCTTCAAACATTTCTGGTATATGAATAACATGATGTTTTTCAATGGCAAAAATCAATGAATATTGTAAATGCACAAACAGTAATTTCTCCGCATTGCAAGGTGCAATTCTGAAATTTTTTGCTTTTTCCTGCTCCTCTTAGCATGATAAAGAAGATTCAAAGAGAGTGAGATGCCAGCTCCTTTCATTCAGTCAGTAGCTTCAATCATTTCTGGTATATGAATAACATGATGTTTTTCAATGGCAAAAATCAATGAATATTGTAAATGCACAAACAGTAATTTCTCCGCATTGCAAGGTGCAATTCTGAAATTTTTTGATTTTTCCTGCTCCTCTTAGCATGATAAAGAAGATTCAAAGAGAGTGAGATGCCAGCTCCTTTCATTCAGTCAGTAGCTTCAATCATTTCTGGACGTTTTTCAATGGCAAAAATCAATGAATATTGTAAATGCACAAACAGTAATTTCTCCGCATTGCAAGGTGCAATTCTGAATTTTTTTGCTTTTTCCTGCTCCTCTTAGCATGATAAAGAAGATTCAAAGAGAGTGAGATGCCAGCTCCTTTCATTCAGTCAGTAGCTTCAATCATTTCTGGTATATGAATAACATGATGTTTTTCAATGGCAAAAATCAATGAATATTGTAAATGCACAAACAGTAATTTATCCGCATTGCAAGGTGCAATTCTGAAATTTTTTGCTTTTTCCTGCTCCTCTTAGCATAATAAAGAAGATTCAAAGAGAGTGAGATGCCAGCTCCTTTCATTGTCAGTAGCTTCAAACATTTCTGGTATATGAATAACATGATGTTTTTCAATGGCAAAAATCAATGAATATTGTAAATGCACAAACAGTAATTTCTCCGCATTGCAAGGTGCAATTCTGAAATTTTTTGATTTTTCCTGCTCCTCTTAGCATGATAAAGAAGATTCAAAGAGAGTGAGATGCCAGCTCCTTTCATTCAGTCAGTAGCTTCAATCATTTCTGGACGTTTTTCAATGGCAAAAATCAATGAATATTGTAAATGCACAAACAGTAATTTCTCCGCATTGCAAGGTGCAATTCTGAAATTTTTTGCTTTTTCCTGCTCCTCTTAGCATGATAAAGAAGATTCAAAGAGAGTGAGATGCCAGCTCCTTTCATTCAGTCAGTAGCTTCAATCATTTCTGGTATATGAATAACATGATGTTTTTCAATGGCAAAAATCAATGAATTTTGTAAATGCACAAACAGTAATTTCTCCGCATTGCAAGGTGCAATTCTGAAATTTTTTGCTTTTTCCTGCTCCTCTTAGCATGATAAAGAAGATTCAAAGAGAGTGAGATGCCAGCTCCTTTCATTCAGTCAGTAGCTTCAATCATTTCTGGACGTTTTTCAATGGCAAAAATCAATGAATATTGTAAATGCACAAACAGTAATTTCTCCGCATTGCAAGGTGCAATTCTGAAATTTTTTGCTTTTTCCTGCTCCTCTTAGCATGATAAAGAAGATTCAAAGAGAGTGAGATGCCAGCTCCTTTCATTCAGTCAGTAGCTTCAATCATTTCTGGTATATGAATAACATGATGTTTTTCAATGGCAAAAATCAATGAATATTGTAAATGCACAAACAGTAATTTATCCGCATTGCAAGGTGCAATTCTGAAATTTTTTGCTTTTTCCTGCTCCTCTTAGCATGTCAAAGAAGATTCAAAGAGAGTGAGATGCCAGCTCCTTTCATTCAGTCAGTAGCTTCAAACATTTCTGGTATATGAATAACATGATGTTTTTCAATGGCAAAAATCAATGAATATTGTAAATGCACAAACAGTAATTTCTCCGCATTGCAAGGTGCAATTCTGAAATTTTTTGATTTTTCCTGCTCCTCTTAGCATGATAAAGAAGATTCAAAGAGAGTGAGATGCCAGCTCCTTTCATTCAGTCAGTAGCTTCAATCATTTCTGGACGTTTTTCAATGGCAAAAATCAATGAATATTGTAAATGCACAAACAGTAATTTCTCCGCATTGCAAGGTGCAATTCTGAATTTTTTTGCTTTTTCCTGCTCCTCTTAGCATGATAAAGAAGATTCAAAGAGAGTGAGATGCCAGCTCCTTTCATTCAGTCAGTAGCTTCAATCATTTCTGGTATATGAATAACATGATGTTTTTCAATGGCAAAAATCAATGAATATTGTAAATGCACAAACAGTAATTTATCCGCATTGCAAGGTGCAATTCTGAAATTTTTTGCTTTTTCCTGCTCCTCTTAGCATAATAAAGAAGATTCAAAGAGAGTGAGATGCCAGCTCCTTTCATTCAGTCAGTAGCTTCAAACATTTCTGGTATATGAATAACATGATGTTTTTCAATGGCAAAAATCAATGAATATTGTAAATGCACAAACAGTAATTTCTCCGCATTGCAAGGTGCAATTCTGAAATTTTTTGATTTTTCCTGCTCCTCTTAGCATGATAAAGAAGATTCAAAGAGAGTGAGATGCCAGCTCCTTTCATTCAGTCAGTAGCTTCAATCATTTCTGGACGTTTTTCAATGGCAAAAATCAATGAATATTGTAAATGCACAAACAGTAATTTCTCCGCATTGCAAGGTGCAATTCTGAAATTTTTTGCTTTTTCCTGCTCCTCTTAGCATGATAAAGAAGATTCAAAGAGAGTGAGATGCCAGCTCCTTTCATTCAGTCAGTAGCTTCAATCATTTCTGGTATATGAATAACATGATGTTTTTCAATGGCAAAAATCAATGAATTTTGTAAATGCACAAACAGTAATTTCTCCGCATTGCAAGGTGCAATTCTGAAATTTTTTGCTTTTTCCTGCTCCTCTTAGCATGATAAAGAAGATTCAAAGAGAGTGAGATGCCAGCTCCTTTCATTCAGTCAGTAGCTTCAATCATTTCTGGACGTTTTTCAATGGCAAAAATCAATGAATATTGTAAATGCACAAACAGTAATTTCTCCGCATTGCAAGGTGCAATTCTGAAATTTTTTGCTTTTTCCTGCTCCTCTTAGCATGATAAAGAAGATTCAAAGAGAGTGAGATGCCAGCTCCTTTCATTCAGTCAGTAGCTTCAATCATTTCTGGTATATGAATAACATGATGTTTTTCAATGGCAAAAATCAATGAATATTGTAAATGCACAAACAGTAATTTCTCCGCATTGCAAGGTGCAATTCTGAAATTTTTTGCTTTTTCCTGCTCCTCTTAGCATGATAAAGAAGATTCAAAGAGAGTGAGATGCCAGCTCCTTTCATTCAGTCAGTAGCTTCAATCATTTCTGGACGTTTTTCAATGGCAAAAATCAATGAATATTGTAAATGCACAAACAGTAATTTCTCCGCATTGCAAGGTGCAATTCAGAAATTTTTTGCTTTTTCCTGCTCCTCTTAGCATGATAAAGAAGATTCAAAGAGAGTGAGATGCCAGCTCCTTTCATTCAGTCAGTAGCTTCAAACATTTCTGGTATATGAATAACATGATGTTTTTCCATGGCAAAAATCAATGAATATTGTAAATGCACAAACAGTAATTTCTCCGCATTGCAAGGTGCAATTCTGAAATTTTTTGATTTTTCCTGCTCCTCTTAGCATGATAAAGAAGATTCAAAGAGAGTGAGATGCCAGCTCCTTTCATTCAGTCAGTAGCTTCAATCATTTCTGGACGTTTTTCAATGGCAAAAATCAATGAATATTGTAAATGCACAAACAGTAATTTCTCCGCATTGCAAGGTGCAATTCTGAATTTTTTTGCTTTTTCCTGCTCCTCTTAGCATGATAAAGAAGATTCAAAGAGAGTGAGATGCCAGCTCCTTTCATTCAGTCAGTAGCTTCAATCATTTCTGGTATATGAATAACATGATGTTTTTCAATGGCAAAAATCAATGAATATTGTAAATGCACAAACAGTAATTTATCCGCATTGCAAGGTGCAATTCTGAAATTTTTTGCTTTTTCCTGCTCCTCTTAGCATGATAAAGAAGATTCAAAGAGAGTGAGATGCCAGCTCCTTTCATTCAGTCAGTAGCTTCAAACATTTCTGGTATATGAATAACATGATGTTTTTCAATGGCAAAAATCAATGAATATTGTAAATGCACAAACAGTAATTTCTCCGCATTGCAAGGTGCAATTCTGAAATTTTTTGATTTTTCCTGCTCCTCTTAGCATGATAAAGAAGATTCAAAGAGAGTGAGATGCCAGCTCCTTTCATTCAGTCAGTAGCTTCAATCATTTCTGGACGTTTTTCAATGGCAAAAATCAATGAATATTGTAAATGCACAAACAGTAATTTCTCCGCATTGCAAGGTGCAATTCTGAAATTTTTTGCTTTTTCCTGCTCCTCTTAGCATGATAAAGAAGATTCAAAGAGAGTGAGATGCCAGCTCCTTTCATTCAGTCAGTAGCTTCAATCATTTCTGGTATATGAATAACTTGATGTTTTTCAATGGCAAAAATCAATGAATTTTGTAAATGCACAAACAGTAATTTCTCCGCATTGCAAGGTGCAATTCTGAAATTTTTTGCTTTTTCCTGCTCCTCTTAGCATGATAAAGAAGATTCAAAGAGAGTGAGATGCCAGCTCCTTTCATTCAGTCAGTAGCTTCAATCATTTCTGGACGTTTTTCAATGGCAAAAATCAATGAATATTGTAAATGCACAAACAGTAATTTCTCCGCATTGCAAGGTGCAATTCTGAAATTTTTTGCTTTTTCCTGCTCCTCTTAGCATGATAAAGAAGATTCAAAGAGAGTGAGATGCCAGCTCCTTTCATTCAGTCAGTAGCTTCAATCATTTCTGGTATATGAATAACATGATGTTTTTCAATGGCAAAAATCAATGAATATTGTAAATGCACAAACAGTAATTTCTAAGCATTGCAAGGTGCAATTCTGAAATTTTTTGCTTTTTCCTGCTCCTCTTAGCATGATAAAGAAGATTCAAAGAGAGTGAGATGCCAGCTCCTTTCATTCAGTCAGTAGCTTCAATCATTTCTGGACGTTTTTCAATGGCAAAAATCAATGAATATTGTAAATGCACAAACAGTAATTTCTCTGCATTGCAATGTGCAATTCTGAAATTTTTTGCTTTTTCCTGCTCCTCTTAGCATAATAAACAAGATTCAAAGAGAGTGAGATGCCAGCTCCTTTCATTCAGTCAGTAGCTTCAATCATTTCTGGACGTTTTTCAATGGCAAAAATCAATGAATATTGTAAATGCACAAACAGTAATTTCTCCGCATTGCAAGGTGCAATTCAGAAATTTTTTGCTTTTTCCTGCTCCTCTTAGCATGATAAAGAAGATTCAAAGAGAGTGAGATGCCAGCTCCTTTCATTCAGTCAGTAGCTTCAAACATTTCTGGTATATGAATAACATGATGTTTTTCCATGGCAAAAATCAATGAATATTGTAAATGAACAAACAGTAATTTCTCCGCATTGCAAGGTGCAATTCTGAAATTTTTTGCTTTTTCCTGCTCCTCTTAGCATGATAAAGAAGATTCAAAGAGAGTGAGATGCCAGCTCCTTTCATTCAGTCAGTAGCTTCAATCATTTCTGGACGTTTTTCAATGGCAAAAATCAATGAATATTGTAAATGCACAAACAGTAATTTCTCCGCATTGCAAGGTGCAATTCTGAAATTTTTTGCTTTTTCCTGCTCCTCTTAGCATGATAAAGAAGATTCAAAGAGTGAGATGCCAGCTCCTTTCATTCAGTCAGTAGCTTCAATCATTTCTGGTATATGAATAACATGATGTTTTTCAAAGGCAAAAATCAATGAATTTTGTAAAGGCACAAACAGTAATTTCTCCGCATTGCAAGGTGCAATTCTGAAATTTTTTGCTTTTTCCTGCTCCTCTTAGCATGATAAAGAAGATTCAAAGAGAGTGAGATGCCAGCTCCTTTCATTCAGTCAGTAGCTTCAATCATTTCTGGACGTTTTTCAATGGCAAAAATCAATGAATATTGTAAATGCACAAACAGTAATTTCTCCGCATTGCAAGGTGCAATTCTGAAATTTTTTGCTTTTTCCTGCTCCTCTTAGCATGATAAAGAAGATTCAAAGAGAGTGAGATGCCAGCTCCTTTCATTCAGTCAGTAGCTTCAATCATTTCTGGTATATGAATAACATGATTTTCAATGGCAAAAATCAATGAATATTGTAAATGCACAAACAGTAATTTCTCCGCATTGCAAGGTGCAATTCTGAAATTTTTTGCTTTTTCCTGCTCCTCTTAGCATGATAAAGAAGATTCAAAGAGAGCGAGACGCCAGCTCCTTTCATTCAGTCAGTAGCTTCAATCATTTCTGGTATATGAATAACATGATGTTTTTCAATGGCAAAAATCAATGAATATTGTAAATGCACAAACAGTAATTTCTCCGCATTGCAAGGTGCAATTCTGAAATTTTTTGCTTTTTCCTGCTCCTCTTAGCATGATAAAGAAGATTCAAAGAGAGTGAGATGCCAGCTCCTTTCATTCAGTCAGTAGCTTCAATCATTTCTGGACGTTTTTCAATGGCAAAAATCAATGAATATTGAAAATGCACAAACAGTAATTTCTCTGCATTGCAAGGTGCAATTCTGAAATTTTTTGCTTTTTCCTGCTCCTCTTAGCATGATAAACAAGATTCAAAGAGAGTGAGATGCCAGCTCCTTTCATTCAGTCAGTAGCTTCAATCATTTCTGGACGTTTTTCAATGGCAAAAATCAATGAATATTGTAAATGCACAAACAGTAATTTCTCCGCATTGCAAGGTGCAATTCAGAAATTTTTTGCTTTTTCCTGCTCCTCTTGGCATGATAAAGAAGATTCAAAGAGAGTGAGATGCCAGCTCCTTTCATTCAGTCAGTAGCTTCAATCATTTCTGGTATATGAATAACATGATGTTTTTCAATGGCAAAAATCAATGAATATTGTAAATGCACAAACAGTAATTTCTCCGCATTGCAAGGTGCAATTCTGAAATTTTTTGCTTTTTCCTGCTCCTCTTAGCATGATAAAGAAGATTCAAAGAGAGTGAGATGCCAGCTCCTTTCATTCAGTCAGTAGCTTCAATCATTTCTGGTATATGAATAACATGATGTTTTTCAATGGCAAAAATCAATGAATATTGTAAATGCACAAACAGTAATTTATCCGCATTGCAAGGTGCAATTCTGAAATTTTTTGCTTTTTCCTGCTCCTCTTAGCATGATAAAGAAGATTCAAAGAGAGTGAGATGCCAGCTCCTTTCATTCAGTCAGTAGCTTCAATCATTTCTGGTATATGAATAACATGATGATTTTCAATGGCAAAAATCAATGAATATTGTAAATGCACAAACAGTAATTTCTCCGCATTGCAAGGTGCAATTCTGAAATTTTTTGCTTTTTCCTGCTCCTCTTAGCATGATAAAGAAGATTCAAAGAGAGCGAGATGCCAGCTCCTTTCATTCAGTCAGTAGCTTCAATCATTTCTGGTATATGAATAACATGATGTTTTTCAATGGCAAAAATCAATGAATATTGTAAATGCACAAACAGTAATTTCTCCGCATTGCAAGGTGCAATTCTGAAATTTTTTGCTTTTTCCTGCTCCTCTTAGAATGATAAAGAAGATTCAAAGAGAGTGAGATGCCAGCTCCTTTCATTCAGTCAGTAGCTTCAATCATTTCTGGACGTTTTTCAATGGCAAAAATCAATGAATATTGAAAATGCACAAACAGTAATTTCTCTGCATTGCAAGGTGCAATTCTGAAATTTTTTGCTTTTTCCTGCTCCTCTTAGCATGATAAACAAGATTCAAAGAGAGTGAGATGCCAGCTCCTTTCATTCAGTCAGTAGCTTCAATCATTTCTGGACGTTTTTCAATGGCAAAAATCAATGAATATTGTAAATGCACAAACAGTAATTTCTCCGCATTGCAAGGTGCAATTCAGAAATTTTTTGCTTTTTCCTGCTCCTCTTGGCATGATAAAGAAGATTCAAAGAGAGTGAGATGCCAGCTCCTTTCATTCAGTCAGTAGCTTCAATCATTTCTGGTATATGAATAACATGATGTTTTTCAATGGCAAAAATCAATGAATATTGTAAATGCACAAACAGTAATTTCTCCGCATTGCAAGGTGCAATTCTGAAATTTTTTGCTTTTTCCTGCTCCTCTTAGCATGATAAAGAAGATTCAAAGAGAGTGAGATGCCAGCTCCTTTCATTCAGTCAGTAGCTTCAATCATTTCTGGTATATGAATAACATGATGTTTTTCAATGGCAAAAATCAATGAATATTGTAAATGCACAAACAGTAATTTATCCGCATTGCAAGGTGCAATTCTGAAATTTTTTGCTTTTTCCTGCTCCTCTTAGCATGATAAAGAAGATTCAAAGAGAGTGAGATGCCAGCTCCTTTCATTCAGTCAGTAGCTTCAAACATTTCTGGTATATGAATAACATGATGTTTTTCCATGGCAAAAATCAATGAATATTGTAAATGAACAAACAGTAATTTCTCCGCATTGCAAGGTGCAATTCTGAAATTTTTTGCTTTTTCCTGCTCCTCTTAGCATGATAAAGAAGATTCAAAGAGAGTGAGATGCCAGCTCCTTTCATTCAGTCAGTAGCTTCAATCATTTCTGGACGTTTTTCAATGGCAAAAATCAATGAATATTGTAAATGCACAAACAGTAATTTCTCCGCATTGCAAGGTGCAATTCTGAAATTTTTTGCTTTTTCCTGCTCCTCTTAGCATGATAAAGAAGATTCAAAGAGAGTGAGATGCCAGCTCCTTTCATTCAGTCAGTAGCTTCAATCATTTCTGGTATATGAATAACATGATGTTTTTCAATGGCAAAAATCAATGAATTTGGTAAATGCACAAACAGTAATTTCTCCGCATTGCAAGGTGCAATTCTGAAATTTTTTGCTTTTTCCTGCTCCTCTTAGCATGATAAAGAAGATTCAAAGAGAGTGAGATGCCAGCTCCTTTCATTCAGTCAGTAGCTTCAATCATTTCTGGACGTTTTTCAATGGCAAAAATCAATGAATATTGTAAATGCACAAACAGTAATTTATCCGCATTGCAAGGTGCAATTCTGAATTTTTTTGCTTTTTCCTGCTCCTCTTAGCATGATAAAGAAGATTCAAAGAGAGTGAGATGCCAGCTCCTTTCATTCAGTCAGTAGCTTCAAACATTTCTGGTATATGAATAACATGATGTTTTTCAATGGCAAAAATCAATAAATATTGTAAATGCACAAACAGTAATTTCTCCGCATTGCAAGGTGCAATTCTGAAATTTTTTGATTTTTCCTGCTCCTCTTAGCATGATAAAGAAGATTCAAAGAGAGTGAGATGCCAGCTCCTTTCATTCAGTCAGTAGCTTCAATCATTTCTGGACGTTTTTCAATGGCAAAAATCAATGAATATTGTAAATGCACAAACAGTAATTTCTCCGCATTGCAAGGTGCAATTCTGAAATTTTTTGCTTTTTCCTGCTCCTCTTAGCATGATAAAGAAGATTCAAAGAGAGTGAGATGCCAGCTCCTTTCATTAAGTCAGTAGCTTCAATCATTTCTGGTATATGAATAACATGATGTTTTTCAATGGCAAAAATCAATGAATTTTGTAAATGCACAAACAGTAATTTCTCCGCATTGCAAGGTGCAATTCTGAAATTTTTTGCTTTTTCCTGCTCCTCTTAGCATGATAAAGAAGATTCAAAGAGAGTGAGATGCCAGCTCCTTTCATTCAGTCAGTAGCTTCAATCATTTCTGGACGTTTTTCAATGGCAAAAATCAATGAATATTGTAAATGCACAAACAGTAATTTCTCCGCATTGCAAGGTGCAATTCTGAAATTTTTTGCTTTTTCCTGCTCCTCTTAGCATGATAAAGAAGATTCAAAGAGAGTGAGATGCCAGCTCCTTTCATTCAGTCAGTAGCTTCAATCATTTCTGGTATATGAATAACATGATGTTTTTCAATGGCAAAAATCAATGAATATTGTAAATGCACAAACAGTAATTTTTCCGCATTGCAAGGTGCAATTCTGAAATTTTTTGCTTTTTCCTGCTCCTCTTAGCATGATAAAGAAGATTCAAAGAGAGTGAGATGCCAGCTCCTTTCATTCAGTCAGTAGCTTCAATCATTTCTGGTATATGAATAACATGATGTTTTTCAATGGCAAAAATCAATGAATATTGTAAATGCACAAACAGTAATTTATCCGCATTGCAAGGTGCAATTCTGAAATTTTTTGCTTTTTCCTGCTCCTCTTAGCATGATAAAGAAGATTCAAAGAGAGTGAGATGCCAGCTCCTTTCATTCAGTCAGTAGCTTCAAACATTTCTGGTATATGAATAACATGATGTTTTTCCATGGCAAAAATCATTGAATATTGTAAATGAACAAACAGTAATTTCTCCGCATTGCAAGGTGCAATTCTGAAATTTTTTGCTTTTTCCTGCTCCTCTTAGCATGATAAAGAAGATTCAAAGAGAGTGAGATGCCAGCTCCTTTCATTCAGTCAGTAGCTTCAATCATTTCTGGACGTTTTTCAATGGCAAAAATCAATGAATATTGTAAATGCACAAACAGTAATTTCTCCGCATTGCAAGGTGCAATTCTGAAATTTTTTGCTTTTTCCTGCTCCTCTTAGCATGATAAAGAAGATTCAAAGAGAGTGAGATGCCAGCTCCTTTCATTCAGTCAGTAGCTTCAATCATTTCTGGTATATGAATAACATGATGTTTTTCAATGGCAAAAATCAATGAATATTGTAAATGCACAAACAGTAATTTATCCGCATTGCAAGGTGCAATTCTGAAATTTTTTGCTTTTTCCTGCTCCTCTTAGCATGATAAAGAAGATTCAAAGAGAGTGAGATGCCAGCTCCTTTCATTCAGTCAGTAGCTTCAAACATTTCTGGTATATGAATAACATGATGTTTTTCAATGGCAAAAATCAATGAATATTGTAAATGCACAAACAGTAATTTCTCCGCATTGCAAGGTGCAATTCTGAAATTTTTTGCTTTTTCCTGCTCCTCTTAGCATGATAAAGAAGATTCAAAGAGAGTGAGATGCCAGCTCCTTTCATTCAGTCAGTAGCTTCAATCATTTCTGGATGTTTTTCAATGGCAAAAATCAATGAATATTGTAAATGCACAAACAGTAATTTCTCCGCATTGCAAGGTGCAATTCTGAATTTTTTTGCTTTTTCCTGCTCCTCTTAGCATGATAAAGAAGATTCAAAGAGAGTGAGATGCCAGCTCCTTTCATTCAGTCAGTAGCTTCAATCATTTCTGGTATATGAATAACATGATGTTTTTCAATGGCAAAAATCAATGAATATTGTAAATGCACAAACAGTAATTTCTCCGCATTGCAAGGTGCAATTCAGAAATTTTTTGCTTTTTCCTGCTCCTCTTGGCATGATAAAGAAGATTCAAAGAGAGTGAGATGCCAGCTCCTTTCATTCAGTCAGTAGCTTCAATCATTTCTGGTATATGAATAACATGATGTTTTTCAATGGCAAAAATCAATGAATATTGTAAATGCACAAACAGTAATTTCTCCGCATTGCAAGGTGCAATTCTGAAATTTTTTGCTTTTTCCTGCTCCTCTTAGCATGATAAAGAAGATTCAAAGAGAGTGAGATGCCAGCTCCTTTCATTCAGTCAGTAGCTTCAATCATTTCTGGTATATGAATAACATGATGTTTTTCAATGGCAAAAATCAATGAATATTGTAAATGCACAAACAGTAATTTATCCGCATTGCAAGGTGCAATTCTGAAATTTTTTGCTTTTTCCTGCTCCTCTTAGCATGATAAAGAAGATTCAAAGAGAGTGAGATGCCAGCTCCTTTCATTCAGTCAGTAGCTTCAATCATTTCTGGTATATGAATAAAATGATGATTTTCAATGGCAAAAATCAATGAATATTGTAAATGCACAAACAGTAATTTCTCCGCATTGCAAGGTGCAATTCTGAAATTTTTTGCTTTTTCCTGCTCCTCTTAGCATGATAAAGAAGATTCAAAGAGAGCGAGATGCCAGCTCCTTTCATTCAGTCAGTAGCTTCAATCATTTCTGGTATATGAATAACATGATGTTTTTCAATGGCAAAAATCAATGAATATTGTAAATGCACAAACAGTAATTTCTCCGCATTGCAAGGTGCAATTCTGAAATTTTTTGCTTTTTCCTGCTCCTCTTAGCATGATAAAGAAGATTCAAAGAGAGTGAGATGCCAGCTCCTTTCATTCAGTCAGTAGCTTCAATCATTTCTGGACGTTTTTCAATGGCAAAAATCAATGAATATTGAAAATGCACAAACAGTAATTTCTCTGCATTGCAAGGTGCAATTCTGAAATTTTTTGCTTTTTCCTGCTCCTCTTAGCATGATAAACAAGATTCAAAGAGAGTGAGATGCCAGCTCCTTTCATTCAGTCAGTAGCTTCAATCATTTCTGGACGTTTTTCAATGGCAAAAATCAATGAATATTGTAAATGCACAAACAGTAATTTCTCCGCATTGCAAGGTGCAATTCAGAAATTTTTTGCTTTTTCCTGCTCCTCTTGGCATGATAAAGAAGATTCAAAGAGAGTGAGATGCCAGCTCCTTTCATTCAGTCAGTAGCTTCAATCATTTCTGGTATATGAATAACATGATGTTTTTCAATGGCAAAAATCAATGAATATTGTAAATGCACAAACAGTAATTTCTCCGCATTGCAAGGTGCAATTCTGAAATTTTTTGCTTTTTCCTGCTCCTCTTAGCATGATAAAGAAGATTCAAAGAGAGTGAGATGCCAGCTCCTTTCATTAAGTCAGTAGCTTCAATCATTTCTGGTATATGAATAACATGATGTTTTTCAATGGCAAAAATCAATGAATTTTGTAAATGCACAAACAGTAATTTCTCCGCATTGCAAGGTGCAATTCTGAAATTTTTTGCTTTTTCCTGCTCCTCTTAGCATGATAAAGAAGATTCAAAGAGAGTGAGATGCCAGCTCCTTTCATTCAGTCAGTAGCTTCAATCATTTCTGGACGTTTTTCAATGGCAAAAATCAATGAATATTGTAAATGCACAAACAGTAATTTCTCCGCATTGCAAGGTGCAATTCTGAAATTTTTTGCTTTTTCCTGCTCCTCTTAGCATGATAAAGAAGATTCAAAGAGAGTGAGATGCCAGCTCCTTTCATTCAGTCAGTAGCTTCAATCATTTCTGGTATATGAATAACATGATGTTTTTCAATGGCAAAAATCAATGAATATTGTAAATGCACAAACAGTAATTTTTCCGCATTGCAAGGTGCAATTCTGAAATTTTTTGCTTTTTCCTGCTCCTCTTAGCATGATAAAGAAGATTCAAAGAGAGTGAGATGCCAGCTCCTTTCATTCAGTCAGTAGCTTCAAACATTTCTGGTATATGAATAACATGATGTTTTTCCATGGCAAAAATCAATGAATATTGTAAATGAACAAACAGTAATTTCTCCGCATTGCAAGGTGCAATTCTGAAATTTTTTGCTTTTTCCTGCTCCTCTTAGCATGATAAAGAAGATTCAAAGAGAGTGAGATGCCAGCTCCTTTCATTCAGTCAGTAGCTTCAATCATTTCTGGACGTTTTTCAATGGCAAAAATCAATGAATATTGTAAATGCACAAACAGTAAATGAACAAACAGTAATTTCTCCGCATTGCAAGGTGCAATTCTGAAATTTTTTGCTTTTTCCTGCTCCTCTTAGCATGATAAAGAAGATTCAAAGAGAGTGAGATGCCAGCTCCTTTCATTCAGTCAGTAGCTTCAATCATTTCTGGACGTTTTTCAATGGCAAAAATCAATGAATATTGTAAATGCACAAACAGTAATTTCTCCGCATTGCAAGGTGCAATTCTGAAATTTTTTGCTTTTTCCTGCTCCTCTTAGCATGATAAAGAAGATTCAAAGAGAGTGAGATGCCAGCTCCTTTCATTCAGTCAGTAGCTTCAATCATTTCTGGTATATGAATAACATGATGTTTTTCAATGGCAAAAATCAATGAATATTGTAAATGCACAAACAGTAATTTATCCGCATTGCAAGGTGCAATTCTGAAATTTTTTGCTTTTTCCTGCTCCTCTTAGCATGATAAAGAAGATTCAAAGAGAGTGAGATGCCAGCTCCTTTCATTCAGTCAGTAGCTTCAAACATTTCTGGTATATGAATAACATGATGTTTTTCAATGGCAAAAATCAATGAATATTGTAAATGCACAAACAGTAATTTCTCCGCATTGCAAGGTGCAATTCTGAAATTTTTTGCTTTTTCCTGCTCCTCTTAGCATGATAAAGAAGATTCAAAGAGAGTGAGATGCCAGCTCCTTTCATTCAGTCAGTAGCTTCAATCATTTCTGGACGTTTTTCCATGGCAAAAATCAATGAATATTGTAAATGCACAAACAGTAATTTCTCCGCATTGCAAGGTGCAATTCTGAATTTTTTTGCTTTTTCCTGCTCCTCTTAGCATGATAAAGAAGATTCAAAGAGAGTGAGATGCCAGCTCCTTTCATTCAGTCAGTAGCTTCAATCATTTCTGGTATATGAATAACATGATGTTTTTCAATGGCAAAAATCAATGAATATTGTAAATGCACAAACAGTAATTTCTCCGCATTGCAAGGTGCAATTCTGAAATTTTTTGATTTTTCCTGCTCCTCTTAGCATGATAAAGAAGATTCAAAGAGAGTGAGATGCCAGCTCCTTTCATTCAGTCAGTAGCTTCAATCATTTCTGGACGTTTTTCAATGGCAAAAATCAATGAATATTGTAAATGCACAAACAGTAATTTCTCCGCATTGCAAGGTGCAATTCTGAATTTTTTTGCTTTTTCCTGCTCCTCTTAGCATGATAAAGAAGATTCAAAGAGAGTGAGATGCCAGCTCCTTTCATTCAGTCAGTAGCTTCAATCATTTCTGGTATATGAATAACATGATGTTTTTCAATGGCAAAAATCAATGAATATTGTAAATGCACAAACAGTAATTTATCCGCATTGCAAGGTGCAATTCTGAAATTTTTTGCTTTTTCCTGCTCCTCTTAGCATAATAAAGAAGATTCAAAGAGAGTGAGATGCCAGCTCCTTTCATTCAGTCAGTAGCTTCAAACATTTCTGGTATATGAATAACATGATGTTTTTCAATGGCAAAAATCAATGAATATTGTAAATGCACAAACAGTAATTTCTCCGCATTGCAAGGTGCAATTCTGAAATTTTTTGATTTTTCCTGCTCCTCTTAGCATGATAAAGAAGATTCAAAGAGAGTGAAATGCCAGCTCCTTTCATTCAGTCAGTAGCTTCAATCATTTCTGGACGTTTTTCAATGGCAAAAATCAATGAATATTGTAAATGCACAAACAGTAATTTCTCCGCATTGCAAGGTGCAATTCTGAAATTTTTTGCTTTTTCCTGCTCCTCTTAGCATGATAAAGAAGATTCAAAGAGAGTGAGATGCCAGCTCCTTTCATTCAGTCAGTAGCTTCAATCATTTCTGGTATATGAATAACATGATGTTTTTCAATGGCAAAAATCAATGAATTTTGTAAATGCACAAACAGTAATTTCTCCGCATTGCAAGGTGCAATTCTGAAATTTTTTGCTTTTTCCTGCTCCTCTTAGCATGATAAAGAAGATTCAAAGAGAGTGAGATGCCAGCTCCTTTCATTCAGTCAGTAGCTTCAATCATTTCTGGACGTTTTTCAATGGCAAAAATCAATGAATATTGTAAATGCACAAACAGTAATTTCTCCGCATTGCAAGGTGCAATTCTGAAATTTTTTGCTTTTTCCTGCTCCTCTTAGCATGATAAAGAAGATTCAAAGAGAGTGAGATGCCAGCTCCTTTCATTCAGTCAGTAGCTTCAATCATTTCTGGTATATGAATAACATGATGTTTTTCAATGGCAAAAATCAATGAATATTGTAAATGCACAAACAGTAATTTCTCCGCATTGCAAGGTGCAATTCTGAAATTTTTTGCTTTTTCCTGCTCCTCTTAGCATGATAAAGAAGATTCAAAGAGAGTGAGATGCCAGCTCCTTTCATTCAGTCAGTAGCTTCAATCATTTCTGGACGTTTTTCAATGGCAAAAATCAATGAATATTGTAAATGCACAAACAGTAATTTCTCCGCATTGCAAGGTGCAATTCAGAAATTTTTTGCTTTTTCCTGCTCCTCTTAGCATGATAAAGAAGATTCAAAGAGAGTGAGATGCCAGCTCCTTTCATTCAGTCAGTAGCTTCAAACATTTCTGGTATATGAATAACATGATGTTTTTCCATGGCAAAAATCAATGAATATTGTAAATGCACAAACAGTAATTTCTCCGCATTGCAAGGTGCAATTCTGAAATTTTTTGATTTTTCCTGCTCCTCTTAGCATGATAAAGAAGATTCAAAGAGAGTGAGATGCCAGATCCTTTCATTCAGTCAGTAGCTTCAATCATTTCTGGACGTTTTTCAATGGCAAAAATCAATGAATATTGTAAATGCACAAACAGTAATTTCTCCGCATTGCAAGGTGCAATTCTGAATTTTTTTGCTTTTTCCTGCTCCTCTTAGCATGATAAAGAAGATTCAAAGAGAGTGAGATGCCAGCTCCTTTCATTCAGTCAGTAGCTTCAATCATTTCTGGTATATGAATAACATGATGTTTTTCAATGGCAAAAATCAATGAATATTGTAAATGCACAAACAGTAATTTATCCGCATTGCAAGGTGCAATTCTGAAATTTTTTGCTTTTTCCTGCTCCTCTTAGCATGATAAAGAAGATTCAAAGAGAGTGAGATGCCAGCTCCTTTCATTCAGTCAGTAGCTTCAAACATTTCTGGTATATGAATAACATGATGTTTTTCAATGGCAAAAATCAATGAATATTGTAAATGCACAAACAGTAATTTCTCCGCATTGCAAGGTGCAATTCTGAAATTTTTTGATTTTTCCTGCTCCTCTTAGCATGATAAAGAAGATTCAAAGAGAGTGAGATGCCAGCTCCTTTCATTCAGTCAGTAGCTTCAATCATTTCTGGACGTTTTTCAATGGCAAAAATCAATGAATATTGTAAATGCACAAACAGTAATTTCTCCGCATTGCAAGGTGCAATTCTGAAATTTTTTGCTTTTTCCTGCTCCTCTTAGCATGATAAAGAAGATTCAAAGAGAGTGAGATGCCAGCTCCTTTCATTCAGTCAGTAGCTTCAATCATTTCTGGTATATGAATAACTTGATGTTTTTCAATGGCAAAAATCAATGAATTTTGTAAATGCACAAACAGTAATTTCTCCGCATTGCAAGGTGCAATTCTGAAATTTTTTGCTTTTTCCTGCTCCTCTTAGCATGATAAAGAAGATTCAAAGAGAGTGAGATGCCAGCTCCTTTCATTCAGTCAGTAGCTTCAATCATTTCTGGACGTTTTTCAATGGCAAAAATCAATGAATATTGTAAATGCACAAACAGTAATTTCTCCGCATTGCAAGGTGCAATTCTGAAATTTTTTGCTTTTTCCTGCTCCTCTTAGCATGATAAAGAAGATTCAAAGAGAGTGAGATGCCAGCTCCTTTCATTCAGTCAGTAGCTTCAATCATTTCTGGTATATGAATAACATGATGTTTTTCAATGGCAAAAATCAATGAATATTGTAAATGCACAAACAGTAATTTCTAAGCATTGCAAGGTGCAATTCTGAAATTTTTTGCTTTTTCCTGCTCCTCTTAGCATGATAAAGAAGATTCAAAGAGAGTGAGATGCCAGCTCCTTTCATTCAGTCAGTAGCTTCAATCATTTCTGGACGTTTTTCAATGGCAAAAATCAATGAATATTGTAAATGCACAAACAGTAATTTCTCTGCATTGCAATGTGCAATTCTGAAATTTTTTGCTTTTTCCTGCTCCTCTTAGCATGATAAACAAGATTCAAAGAGAGTGAGATGCCAGCTCCTTTCATTCAGTCAGTAGCTTCAATCATTTCTGGACGTTTTTCAATGGCAAAAATCAATGAATATTGTAAATGCACAAACAGTAATTTCTCCGCATTGCAAGGTGCAATTCAGAAATTTTTTGCTTTTTCCTGCTCCTCTTAGCATGATAAAGAAGATTCAAAGAGAGTGAGATGCCAGCTCCTTTCATTCAGTCAGTAGCTTCAAACATTTCTGGTATATGAATAACATGATGTTTTTCCATGGCAAAAATCAATGAATATTGTAAATGAACAAACAGTAATTTCTCCGCATTGCAAGGTGCAATTCTGAAATTTTTTGCTTTTTCCTGCTCCTCTTAGCATGATAAAGAAGATTCAAAGAGAGTGAGATGCCAGCTCCTTTCATTCAGTCAGTAGCTTCAATCATTTCTGGACGTTTTTCAATGGCAAAAATCAATGAATATTGTAAATGCACAAACAGTAATTTCTCCGCATTGCAAGGTGCAATTCTGAAATTTTTTGCTTTTTCCTGCTCCTCTTAGCATGATAAAGAAGATTCAAAGAGAGTGAGATGCCAGCTCCTTTCATTCAGTCAGTAGCTTCAATCATTTCTGGTATATGAATAACATGATGTTTTTCAATGGCAAAAATCAATGAATTTTGTAAATGCACAAACAGTAATTTCTCCGCATTGCAAGGTGCAATTCTGAAATTTTTTGCTTTTTCCTGCTCCTCTTAGCATGATAAAGAAGATTCAAAGAGAGTGAGATGCCAGCTCCTTTCATTCAGTCAGTAGCTTCAATCATTTCTGGACGTTTTTCAATGGCAAAAATCAATGAATATTGTAAATGCACAAACAGTAATTTCTCCGCATTGCAAGGTGCAATTCTGAAATTTTTTGCTTTTTCCTGCTCCTCTTAGCATGATAAAGAAGATTCAAAGAGAGTGAGATGCCAGCTCCTTTCATTCAGTCAGTAGCTTCAATCATTTCTGGTATATGAATAACATGATGATTTTCAATGGCAAAAATCAATGAATATTGTAAATGCACAAACAGTAATTTCTCCGCATTGCAAGGTGCAATTCTGAAATTTTTTGCTTTTTCCTGCTCCTCTTAGCATGATAAAGAAGATTCAAAGAGGGCGAGATGCCAGCTCCTTTCATTCAGTCAGTAGCTTCAATCATTTCTGGTATATGAATAACATGATGTTTTTCAATGGCAAAAATCAATGAATATTGTAAATGCACAAACAGTAATTTCTCCGCATTGCAAGGTGCAATTCTGAAATTTTTTGCTTTTTCCTGCTCCTCTTAGCATGGTAAAGAAGATTCAAAGAGAGTGAGATGCCAGCTCCTTTCATTCAGTCAGTAGCTTCAATCATTTCTGGACGTTTTTCAATGGCAAAAATCAATGAATATTGTAAATGCACAAACAGTAATTTCTCCGCATTGCAAGGTGCAATTCAGAAATTTTTTGCTTTTTCCTGCTCCTCTTAGCATGATAAAGAAGATTCAAAGAGAGTGAGATGCCAGCTCCTTTCATTCAGTCAGTAGCTTCAAACATTTCTGGTATATGAATAACATGATGTTTTTCCATGGCAAAAATCAATGAATATTGTAAATGCACAAACAGTAATTTCTCCGCATTGCAAGGTGCAATTCTGAAATTTTTTGCTTTTTCCTGCTCCTCTTAGCATGATAAAGAAGGTTCAAAGAGAGTGAGATGCCAGCTCCTTTCATTCAGTCAGTAGCTTCAATCATTTCTGGACGTTTTTCAATGGCAAAAATCAATGAATATTGTAAATGCACAAACAGTAATTTCTCCGCATTGCAAGGTGCAATTCAGAAATTTTTTGCTTTTTCCTGCTCCTCTTAGCATGATAAAGAAGATTCAAAGAGAGTGAGATGCCAGCTCCTTTCATTCAGTCAGTAGCTTCAAACATTTCTGGTATATGAATAACATGATGTTTTTCCATGGCAAAAATCAATGAATATTGTAAATGCACAAACAGTAATTTCTCCGCATTGCAAGGTGCAATTCTGAAATTTTTTGATTTTTCCTGCTCCTCTTAGCATGATAAAGAAGATTCAAAGAGAGTGAGATGCCAGCTCCTTTCATTCAGTCAGTAGCTTCAATCATTTCTGGACGTTTTTCAATGGCAAAAATCAATGAATATTGTAAATGCACAAACAGTAATTTCTCCGCATTGCAAGGTGCAATTCTGAATTTTTTTGCTTTTTCCTGCTCCTCTTAGCATGATAAAGAAGATTCAAAGAGAGTGAGATGCCAGCTCCTTTCATTCAGTCAGTAGCTTCAATCATTTCTGGTATATGAATAACATGATGTTTTTCAATGGCAAAAATCAATGAATATTGTAAATGCACAAACAGTAATTTATCCGCATTGCAAGGTGCAATTCTGAAATTTTTTGCTTTTTCCTGCTCCTCTTAGCATGATAAAGAAGATTCAAAGAGAGTGAGATGCCAGCTCCTTTCATTCAGTCAGTAGCTTCAAACATTTCTGGTATATGAATAACATGATGTTTTTCAATGGCAAAAATCAATGAATATTGTAAATGCACAAACAGTAATTTCTCCGCATTGCAAGGTGCAATTCTGAAATTTTTTGATTTTTCCTGCTCCTCTTAGCATGATAAAGAAGATTCAAAGAGTGAGATGCCAGCTCCTTTCATTCAGTCAGTAGCTTCAATCATTTCTGGACGTTTTTCAATGGCAAAAATCAATGAATATTGTAAATGCACAAACAGTAATTTCTCCGCATTGCAAGGTGCAATTCTGAAATTTTTTGCTTTTTCCTGCTCCTCTTAGCATGATAAAGAAGATTCAAAGAGAGTGAGATGCCAGCTCCTTTCATTCAGTCAGTAGCTTCAATCATTTCTGGTATATGAATAACTTGATGTTTTTCAATGGCAAAAATCAATGAATTTTGTAAATGCACAAACAGTAATTTCTCCGCATTGCAAGGTGCAATTCTGAAATTTTTTGCTTTTTCCTGCTCCTCTTAGCATGATAAAGAAGATTCAAAGAGAGTGAGATGCCAGCTCCTTTCATTCAGTCAGTAGCTTCAATCATTTCTGGACGTTTTTCAATGGCAAAAATCAATGAATATTGTAAATGCACAAACAGTAATTTCTCCGCATTGCAAGGTGCAATTCTGAAATTTTTTGCTTTTTCCTGCTCCTCTTAGCATGATAAAGAAGATTCAAAGAGAGTGAGATGCCAGCTCCTTTCATTCAGTCAGTAGCTTCAATCATTTCTGGTATATGAATAACATGATGTTTTTCAATGGCAAAAATCAATGAATATTGTAAATGCACAAACAGTAATTTCTAAGCATTGCAAGGTGCAATTCTGAAATTTTTTGCTTTTTCCTGCTCCTCTTAGCATGATAAAGAAGATTCAAAGAGAGTGAGATGCCAGCTCCTTTCATTCAGTCAGTAGCTTCAATCATTTCTGGACGTTTTTCAATGGCAAAAATCAATGAATATTGTAAATGCACAAACAGTAATTTCTCTGCATTGCAATGTGCAATTCTGAAATTTTTTGCTTTTTCCTGCTCCTCTTAGCATGATAAACAAGATTCAAAGAGAGTGAGATGCCAGCTCCTTTCATTCAGTCAGTAGCTTCAATCATTTCTGGACGTTTTTCAATGGCAAAAATCAATGAATATTGTAAATGCACAAACAGTAATTTCTCCGCATTGCAAGGTGCAATTCAGAAATTTTTTGCTTTTTCCTGCTCCTCTTAGCATGATAAAGAAGATTCAAAGAGAGTGAGATGCCAGCTCCTTTCATTCAGTCAGTAGCTTCAAACATTTCTGGTATATGAATAACATGATGTTTTTCCATGGCAAAAATCAATGAATATTGTAAATGAACAAACAGTAATTTCTCCGCATTGCAAGGTGCAATTCTGAAATTTTTTGCTTTTTCCTGCTCCTCTTAGCATGATAAAGAAGATTCAAAGAGAGTGAGATGCCAGCTCCTTTCATTCAGTCAGTAGCTTCAATCATTTCTGGACGTTTTTCAATGGCAAAAATCAATGAATATTGTAAATGCACAAACAGTAATTTCTCCGCATTGCAAGGTGCAATTCTGAAATTTTTTGCTTTTTCCTGCTCCTCTTAGCATGATAAAGAAGATTCAAAGAGAGTGAGATGCCAGCTCCTTTCATTCAGTCAGTAGCTTCAATCATTTCTGGACGTTTTTCAATGGCAAAAATCAATGAATATTGTAAATGCACAAACAGTAATTTCTCCGCATTGCAAGGTGCAATTCTGAAATTTTTTGCTTTTTCCTGCTCCTCTTAGCATGATAAAGAAGATTCAAAGAGAGTGAGATGCCAGCTCCTTTCATTCAGTCAGTAGCTTCAATCATTTCTGGTATATGAATAACATGATGATTTTCAATGGCAAAAATCAATGAATATTGTAAATGCACAAACAGTAATTTCTCCGCATTGCAAGGTGCAATTCTGAAATTTTTTGCTTTTTCCTGCTCCTCTTAGCATGATAAAGAAGATTCAAAGAGAGCGAGATGCCAGCTCCTTTCATTCAGTCAGTAGCTTCAATCATTTCTGGTATATGAATAACATGATGTTTTTCAATGGCAAAAATCAATGAATATTGTAAATGCACAAACAGTAATTTCTCCGCATTGCAAGGTGCAATTCTGAAATTTTTTGCTTTTTCCTGCTCCTCTTAGCATGATAAAGAAGATTCAAAGAGAGTGAGATGCCAGCTCCTTTCATTCAGTCAGTAGCTTCAATCATTTCTGGACGTTTTTCAATGGCAAAAATCAATGAATATTGTAAATGCACAAACAGTAATTTCTCCGCATTGCAAGGTGCAATTCTGAAATTTTTTGCTTTTTCCTGCTCCTCTTAGCATGATAAAGAAGATTCAAAGAGAGTGAGATGCCAGCTCCTTTCATTCAGTCAGTAGCTTCAATCATTTCTGGTATATGAATAACATGATGATTTTCAATGGCAAAAATCAATGAATATTGTAAATGCACAAACAGTAATTTCTCCGCATTGCAAGGTGCAATTCTGAAATTTTTTGCTTTTTCCTGCTCCTCTTAGCATGATAAAGAAGATTCAAAGAGAGCGAGATGCCAGCTCCTTTCATTCAGTCAGTAGCTTCAATCATTTCTGGTATATGAATAACATGATGTTTTTCAATGGCAAAAATCAATGAATATTGTAAATGCACAAACAGTAATTTCTCCGCATTGCAAGGTGCAATTCTGAAATTTTTTGCTTTTTCCTGCTCCTCTTAGCATGGTAAAGAAGATTCAAAGAGAGTGAGATGCCAGCTCCTTTCATTCAGTCAGTAGCTTCAATCATTTCTGGACGTTTTTCAATGGCAAAAATCAATGAATATTGTAAATGCACAAACAGTAATTTCTCCGCATTGCAAGGTGCAATTCAGAAATTTTTTGCTTTTTCCTGCTCCTCTTAGCATGATAAAGAAGATTCAAAGAGAGTGAGATGCCAGCTCCTTTCATTCAGTCAGTAGCTTCAAACATTTCTGGTATATGAATAACATGATGTTTTTCCATGGCAAAAATCAATGAATATTGTAAATGCACAAACAGTAATTTCTCCGCATTGCAAGGTGCAATTCTGAAATTTTTTGCTTTTTCCTGCTCCTCTTAGCATGATAAAGAAGATTCAAAGAGAGTGAGATGCCAGCTCCTTTCATTCAGTCAGTAGCTTCAATCATTTCTGGACGTTTTTCAATGGCAAAAATCAATGAATATTGTAAATGCACAAACAGTAATTTCTCCGCATTGCAAGGTGCAATTCAGAAATTTTTTGCTTTTTCCTGCTCCTCTTAGCATGATAAAGAAGATTCAAAGAGAGTGAGATGCCAGCTCCTTTCATTCAGTCAGTAGCTTCAAACATTTCTGGTATATGAATAACATGATGTTTTTCCATGGCAAAAATCAATGAATATTGTAAATGCACAAACAGTAATTTCTCCGCATTGCAAGGTGCAATTCTGAAATTTTTTGATTTTTCCTGCTCCTCTTAGCATGATAAAGAAGATTCAAAGAGAGTGAGATGCCAGCTCCTTTCATTCAGTCAGTAGCTTCAATCATTTCTGGACGTTTTTCAATGGCAAAAATCAATGAATATTGTAAATGCACAAACAGTAATTTCTCCGCATTGCAAGGTGCAATTCTGAATTTTTTTGCTTTTTCCTGCTCCTCTTAGCATGATAAAGAAGATTCAAAGAGAGTGAGATGCCAGCTCCTTTCATTCAGTCAGTAGCTTCAATCATTTCTGGTATATGAATAACATGATGTTTTTCAATGGCAAAAATCAATGAATATTGTAAATGCACAAACAGTAATTTATCCGCATTGCAAGGTGCAATTCTGAAATTTTTTGCTTTTTCCTGCTCCTCTTAGCATGATAAAGAAGATTCAAAGAGAGTGAGATGCCAGCTCCTTTCATTCAGTCAGTAGCTTCAAACATTTCTGGTATATGAATAACATGATGTTTTTCAATGGCAAAAATCAATGAATATTGTAAATGCACAAACAGTAATTTCTCCGCATTGCAAGGTGCAATTCTGAAATTTTTTGATTTTTCCTGCTCCTCTTAGCATGATAAAGAAGATTCAAAGAGTGAGATGCCAGCTCCTTTCATTCAGTCAGTAGCTTCAATCATTTCTGGACGTTTTTCAATGGCAAAAATCAATGAATATTGTAAATGCACAAACAGTAATTTCTCCGCATTGCAAGGTGCAATTCTGAAATTTTTTGCTTTTTCCTGCTCCTCTTAGCATGATAAAGAAGATTCAAAGAGAGTGAGATGCCAGCTCCTTTCATTCAGTCAGTAGCTTCAATCATTTCTGGTATATGAATAACTTGATGTTTTTCAATGGCAAAAATCAATGAATTTTGTAAATGCACAAACAGTAATTTCTCCGCATTGCAAGGTGCATTTCTGAAATTTTTTGCTTTTTCCTGCTCCTCTTAGCATGATAAAGAAGATTCAAAGAGAGTGAGATGCCAGCTCCTTTCATTCAGTCAGTAGCTTCAATCATTTCTGGACGTTTTTCAATGGCAAAAATCAATGAATATTGTAAATGCACAAACAGTAATTTCTCCGCATTGCAAGGTGCAATTCTGAAATTTTTTGCTTTTTCCTGCTCCTCTTAGCATGATAAAGAAGATTCAAAGAGAGTGAGATGCCAGCTCCTTTCATTCAGTCAGTAGCTTCAATCATTTCTGGTATATGAATAACATGATGTTTTTCAATGGCAAAAATCAATGAATATTGTAAATGCACAAACAGTAATTTCTAAGCATTGCAAGGTGCAATTCTGAAATTTTTTGCTTTTTCCTGCTCCTCTTAGCATGATAAAGAAGATTCAAAGAGAGTGAGATGCCAGCTCCTTTCATTCAGTCAGTAGCTTCAATCATTTCTGGACGTTTTTCAATGGCAAAAATCAATGAATATTGTAAATGCACAAACAGTAATTTCTCTGCATTGCAATGTGCAATTCTGAAATTTTTTGCTTTTTCCTGCTCCTCTTAGCATGATAAACAAGATTCAAAGAGAGTGAGATGCCAGCTCCTTTCATTCAGTCAGTAGCTTCAATCATTTCTGGACGTTTTTCAATGGCAAAAATCAATGAATATTGTAAATGCACAAACAGTAATTTCTCCGCATTGCAAGGTGCAATTCAGAATTTTTTGCTTTTTCCTGCTCCTCTTAGCATGATAAAGAAGATTCAAAGAGAGTGAGATGCCAGCTCCTTTCATTCAGTCAGTAGCTTCAAACATTTCTGGTATATGAATAACATGATGTTTTTCCATGGCAAAAATCAATGAATATTGTAAATGAACAAACAGTAATTTCTCCGCATTGCAAGGTGCAATTCTGAAATTTTTTGCTTTTTCCTGCTCCTCTTAGCATGATAAAGAAGATTCAAAGAGAGTGAGATGCCAGCTCCTTTCATTCAGTCAGTAGCTTCAATCATTTCTGGACGTTTTTCAATGGCAAAAATCAATGAATATTGTAAATGCACAAACAGTAATTTCTCCGCATTGCAAGGTGCAATTCTGAAATTTTTTGCTTTTTCCTGCTCCTCTTAGCATGATAAAGAAGATTCAAAGAGAGTGAGATGCCAGCTCCTTTCATTCAGTCAGTAGCTTCAATCATTTCTGGTATATGAATAACATGATGTTTTTCAATGGCAAAAATCAATGAATTTTGTAAATGCACAAACAGTAATTTCTCCGCATTGCAAGGTGCAATTCTGAAATTTTTTGCTTTTTCCTGCTCCTCTTAGCATGATAAAGAAGATTCAAAGAGAGTGAGATGCCAGCTCCTTTCATTCAGTCAGTAGCTTCAATCATTTCTGGACGTTTTTCAATGGCAAAAATCAATGAATATTGTAAATGCACAAACAGTAATTTCTCCGCATTGCAAGGTGCAATTCTGAAATTTTTTGCTTTTTCCTGCTCCTCTTAGCATGATAAAGAAGATTCAAAGAGAGTGAGATGCCAGCTCCTTTCATTCAGTCAGTAGCTTCAATCATTTCTGGTATATGAATAACATGATGATTTTCAATGGCAAAAATCAATGAATATTGTAAATGCACAAACAGTAATTTCTCCGCATTGCAAGGTGCAATTCTGAAATTTTTTGCTTTTTCCTGCTCCTCTTAGCATGATAAAGAAGATTCAAAGAGAGCGAGATGCCAGCTCCTTTCATTCAGTCAGTAGCTTCAATCATTTCTGGTATATGAATAACATGATGTTTTTCAATGGCAAAAATCAATGAATATTGTAAATGCACAAACAGTAATTTCTCCGCATTGCAAGGTGCAATTCTGAAATTTTTTGCTTTTTCCTGCTCCTCTTAGCATGATAAAGAAGATTCAAAGAGAGTGAGATGCCAGCTCCTTTCATTCAGTCAGTAGCTTCAATCATTTCTGGACGTTTTTCAATGGCAAAAATCAATGAATATTGTAAATGCACAAACAGTAATTTCTCCGCATTGCAAGGTGCAATTCAGAAATTTTTTGCTTTTTCCTGCTCCTCTTAGCATGATAAAGAAGATTCAAAGAGAGTGAGATGCCAGCTCCTTTCATTCAGTCAGTAGCTTCAAACATTTCTGGTATATGAATAACATGATGTTTTTCCATGGCAAAAATCAATGAATATTGTAAATGCACAAACAGTAATTTCTCCGCATTGCAAGGTGCAATTCTGAAATTTTTTGCTTTTTCCTGCTCCTCTTAGCATGATAAAGAAGATTCAAAGAGAGCGAGATGCCAGCTCCTTTCATTCAGTCAGTAGCTTCAATCATTTCTGGTATATGAATAACATGATGTTTTTCAATGGCAAAAATCAATGAATATTGTAAATGCACAAACAGTAATTTCTCCGCATTGCAAGGTGCAATTCTGAAATTTTTTGCTTTTTCCTGCTCCTCTTAGCATGATAAAGAAGATTCAAAGAGAGTGAGATGCCAGCTCCTTTCATTCAGTCAGTAGCTTCAATCATTTCTGGACGTTTTTCAATGGCAAAAATCAATGAATATTGTAAATGCACAAACAGTAATTTCTCCGCATTGCAAGGTGCAATTCAGAAATTTTTTGCTTTTTCCTGCTCCTCTTAGCATGATAAAGAAGATTCAAAGAGAGTGAGATGCCAGCTCCTTTCATTCAGTCAGTAGCTTCAAACATTTCTGGTATATGAATAACATGATGTTTTTCCATGGCAAAAATCAATGAATATTGTAAATGCACAAACAGTAATTTCTCCGCATTGCAAGGTGCAATTCTGAAATTTTTTGCTTTTTCCTGCTCCTCTTAGCATGATAAAGAAGATTCAAAGAGAGTGAGATGCCAGCTCCTTTCATTCAGTCAGTAGCTTCAAACATTTCTGGTATATGAATAACATGATGTTTTTCAATCACAAAAATCAATGAATATTGTAAATGCACAAACAGTAATTTCTCCGCATTGCAAGGTGCAATTCTGAAATTTTTTGCTTTTTCCTGCTCCTCTTAGCATGATAAAGAAGATTCAAAGAGAGTGAGATGCCAGCTCCTTTCATTCAGCCAGTAGCTTCAATTATTTCTGGACGTTTTTCAATGGCAAAAATCAATGAATATTGTAAATGCACAAACAGTAATTTCTCCGCATTGCAAGGTGCAATTCTGAAATTTTTTGCTTTTTCCTGCTCCTCTTAGCATGATAAAGAAGATTCAAAGAGAGTGAGATGCCAGCTCCTTTCCTTCAGTCAGTAGCTTCAATCATTTCTGGACGTTTTTCAATGGCAAAAATCAATGAATATTGTAAATGCACAAACAGTAATTTCTCCGCATTGCAAAGTGCAATTCTGAAATTTTTTCCTTTTTCCTGCTCCTCATAGCATGATAAAGAAGATTCAAAGAGAGTGAGATGCCAGCTCCTTTCATTCAGTCAGTAGCTTCAATCATTTCTGGTATATGAATAACATGATGATTTTCAATGGCAAAAATCAATGAATATTGTAAATGCACAAACAGTAATTTCTCCGCATTGCAAGGTGCAATTCTGAAATTTTTTGCTTTTTCCTGCTCCTCTTAGCATGATAAAGAAGATTCAAAGAGAGCGAGATGCCAGCTCCTTTCATTCAGTCAGTAGCTTCAATCATTTCTGGTATATGAATAACATGATGTTTTTCAATGGCAAAAATCAATGAATATTGTAAATGCACAAACAGTAGTTTCTCCGCATTGCAAGGTGCAATTCTGAAATTTTTTGCTTTTTCCTGCTCCTCTTAGCATGATAAAGAAGATTCAAAGAGAGTGAGATGCCAGCTCCTTTCATTCAGTCAGTAGCTTCAAACATTTCTGGTAGATGAATAACATGATGTTTTTCAATGGCAAAAATCAATGAATATTGTAAATGCACAAACAGTAATTTCTCCGCATTGCAAGGTGCAATTCTGAAATTTTTTGCTTTTTCCTGCTCCTCTTAGCATGATAAAGAAGATTCAAAGAGAGTGAGATGCCAGCTCCTTTCATTCAGTCAGTAGCTTCAATCATTTCTGGACGTTTTTCAATGGCAAAAATCAATGAATATTGTAAATGCACAAACAGTAATTTCTCCGCATTGCAAGGTGCAATTCTGAAATTTTTTGCTTTTTCCTGCTCCTCTTAGCATGATAAAGAACATTCAAAGAGAGTGAGATGCCAGCTCCTTTCATTCAGTCAGTAGCTTCAATCATTTCTGGTATATGAATAACATGATGTTTTTCAATGGCAAAAATCAATGAATTTTTTAAATGCACAAACAGTAATTTCTCCGGATTGCAAGGTGCAATTCTGAAATTTTTTGCTTTTTCCTGCTCCTCTTAGCATGATAAAGAAGATTCGAAGAGAGTGAGATGCCAGCTCCTTTCATTCAGTCAGTAGCTTCAATCATTTCTGGACGTTTTTCAATGGCAAAAATCAATGAATATTGTAAATGCACAAACAGTAATTTCTCCGCATTGCAAGGTGCAATTCTGAAATTTTTTGCTTTTTCCTGCTCCTCTTAGCATGATAAAGAAGATTCAAAGAGAGTGAGATGCCAGCTCCTTTCATTCAGTCAGTAGCTTCAAACATTTCTGGTATATGAATAACATGATGTTTTTCAATGGCAAAAATCAATGAATATTGTAAATGCACAAACAGTAATTTCTCCGCATTGCAAGGTGCAATTCTGAAATTTTTTGCTTTTTCCTGCTCCTCATAGCATGATAAAGAAGATTCAAAGAGAGTGAGATGCCAGCTCCTTTCATTCAGTCAGTAGCTTCAATCATTTCTGGTATATGAATAACATGATGATTTTCAATGGCAAAAATCAATGAATATTGTAAATGCACAAACAGTAATTTCTCCGCATTGCAAGGCGCAATTCTGAAATTTTTTGCTTTTTCCTGCTCCTCTTAGCATGATAAAGAAGATTCAAAGAGAGCGAGATGCCAGCTCCTTTCATTCAGTCAGTAGCTTCAATCATTTCTGGTATATGAATAACATGATGTTTTTCAATGGCAAAAATCAATGAATATTGTAAATGCACAAACAGTAATTTCTCCGCATTGCAAGGTGCAATTCTGAAATTTTTTGCTTTTTCCTGCTCCTCTTAGCATGATAAAGAAGATTCAAAGAGAGTGAGATGCCAGCTCCTTTCATTCAGTCAGTAGCTTCAATCATTTCTGGTATATGAATAACATGATGTTTTTCAATGGCAAAAATCAATGAATATTGTAAATGCACAAACAGTAGTTTCTCCGCATTGCAAGGTGCAATTTTGAAATTTTTTGCTTTTTCCTGCTCCTCTTAGCATGATAAAGAAGATTCAAAGAGAGTGAGATGCCAGCTCCTTTCATTCAGTCAGTAGCTTCAAGCATTTCTGGTAGATGAATAACATGATGTTTTTCAATGGCAAAAATCAATGAATATTGTAAATGCACAAAGAGTAATTTCTCCGCATTGCAAGGTGCAATTCTGAAATTTTTTGCTTTTTCCTGCTTCTCTTAGCATGATAAAGAAGATTCAAAGAGAGTGAGATGCCAGCTCCTTTCATTCAGTCAGTAGCTTCAATCATTTCTGGACGTTTTTCAATGGCAAAAATCAATGAATATTGTAAATGCACAAACAGTAATTTCTCCGCATTGCAAGGTGCAATTCGGAAATTTTTTGCTTTTTCCTGCTCCTCTTAGCATGATAAAGAACATTCAAAGAGAGTGAGATGCCAGCTCCTTTCATTCAGTCAGTAGCTTCAATCATTTCTGGTATATGAATAACATGATGTTTTTCAATGGCAAAAATCAATGAATTTTTTAAATGCACAAACAGTAATTTCTCCGCATTGCAAGGTGCAATTCTGAAATTTTTTGCTTTTTCCTGCTCCTCTTAGCATGATAAAGAAGATTCGAAGAGAGTGAGATGCCAGCTCCTTTCATTCAGTCAGTAGCTTCAATCATTTCTGGACGTTTTTCAATGGCAAAAATCAATGAATATTGTAAATGCACAAACAGTAATTTCTCCGCATTGCAAGGTGCAATTCTGAAATTTTTTGCTTTTTCCTGCTCCTCTTAGCATGATAAAGAAGATTCAAAGAGAGTGAGATGCCAGCTCCTTTCATTCAGTCAGTAGCTTCAAACATTTCTGGTATATGAATAACATGATGTTTTTCAATGGCAAAAATCAATGAATATTGTAAATGCACAAACAGTAATTTCTCCGCATTGCAAGGTGCAATTCTGAAATTTTTTGCTTTTTCCTGCTCCTCTTAGCATGATAAAGAAGATTCAAAGAGAGTGAGATGCCAGCTCCTTTCATTCAGTCAGTAGCTTCAATCATTTCTGGACGTTTTTCAATGGCAAAAATCAATGAATATTGTAAATGCACAAACAGTAATTTCTCCGCATTGCAAGGTGCAATTCTGAAATTTTTTGCTTTTTCCTGCTCCTCTTAGCATGATAAAGAAGATTCAAAGAGAGTGAGATGCCAGCTCCTTTCATTCAGTCAGTAGCTTTAATCATTTCTGGACGTTTTTCAATGGCAAAAATCAATGAATATTGTAAATGCACAAACAGTAATTTCTCCGCATTGCAAGGTGTAATTCTGAAATTTTTTGCTTTTTCCTGCTCCTCTTAGCATGATTAATAAGATTCAAAGAGAGTGAGATGCCAGCTCCTTTCATTCAGTCAGTAGCTTCAATCATTTCTGGTATATGAATAACATGATGTTATTCAATGGCAAAAATCAATGAATATTGTAAATGCACAAACAGTAATTTCTCCGCATTGCAAGGTGCAATTCTGAAATTTTTTGCTTTTTCCTGCTCCTCTTAGCATGATAAAGAAGATTCAAAGAGAGTGAGATGCCAGCTCCTTTCATTCAGTCAGTAGCTTCAATCATTTCTGGACGTTTTTCAATGGCAAAAATCAATGAATATTGTAAATGCACAAACAGTAATTTCTCCGCATTGCAAGGTGCAATTCTGAAATTTTTTGCTTTTTCCTGCTCCTCTTAGCATGATAAAGAAGATTCAAAGAGAGTGAGATGCCAGCTCCTTTCATTCAGTCAGTAGCTTCAATCATTTCTGGATGTTTTTCAATGGCAAAAATCAATGAATATTGTAAATGCACAAACAGTAATTTCTCCGCATTGCAAGGTGCAATTCTGAAATTTTTTGCTTTTTCCTGCTCCTCTTAGCATGATAAAGAAGATTCAAAGAGAGTGAGATGCCAGCTCCTTTCATTCAGTCAGTAGCTTCAATCATTTCTGGTATATGAATAACATGATGTTTTTCAATGGCAAAAATCAATGAATATTGTAAATGCACAAACAGTAATTTCTCCGCATTGCAAGGTGCAATTCTGAAATTTTTTGCTTTTTCCTGCTCCTCTTAGCATGATAAAGAAGATTCAAAGAGAGTGAGATGCCAGCTCCTTTCATTCAGTCAGTAGCTTTAATCATTTCTGGACGTTTTTCAATGGCAAAAATCAATGAATATTGTAAATGCACAAACAGTAATTTCTCCGCATTGCAAGGTGTAATTCTGAAATTTTTTGCTTTTTCCTGCTCCTCTTAGCATGATAAAGAAGATTCAAAGAGAGTGAGATGCCAGCTCCTTTCATTCAGTCAGTAGCTTCAATCATTTCTGGTATATGAATAACATGATGTTTTTCAATGGCAAAAATCAATGAATATTGTAAATGCACAAACAGTAATTTCTCCGCATTGCAAGGTGCAATTCTGAAATTTTTTGCTTTTTCCTGCTCCTCTTAGCATGATAAAGAAGATTCAAAGAGAGTGAGATGCCAGCTCCTTTCATTCAGTCAGTAGCTTCAATCATTTCTGGACGTTTTTCAATGGCAAAAATCAATGAATATTGTAAATGCACAAACAGTAATTTCTCTGCATTGCAATGTGCAATTCTGAAATTTTTTGCTTTTTCCTGCTCCTCTTAGCATGATAAACAAGATTCAAAGAGAGTGAGATGCCAGCTCCTTTCATTCAGTCAGTAGCTTCAATCATTTCTGGACGTTTTTCAATGGCAAAAATCAATGAATATTGTAAATGCACAAACAGTAATTTCTCCGCATTGCAAGGTGCAATTCAGAAATTTTTTGCTTTTTCCTGCTCCTCTTAGCATGATAAAGAAGATTCAAAGAGAGTGAGATGCCAGCTCCTTTCATTCAGTCAGTAGCTTCAAACATTTCTGGTATATGAATAACATGATGTTTTTCCATGGCAAAAATCAATGAATATTGTAAATGAACAAACAGTAATTTCTCCGCATTGCAAGGTGCAATTCTGAAATTTTTTGCTTTTTCCTGCTCCTCTTAGCATGATAAAGAAGATTCAAAGAGAGTGAGATGCCAGCTCCTTTCATTCAGTCTGTAGCTTCAATCATTTCTGGACGTTTTTCAATGGCAAAAATCAATGAATATTGTAAATGCACAAACCGTAATTTCTCCGCATTGCAAGGTGCAATTCTGAAATTTTTTGCTTTTTCCTGCTCCTCTTAGCATGATAAAGAAGATTCAAAGAGAGTGAGATGCCAGCTCCTTTCATTCAGTCAGTAGCTTCAATCATTTCTGGACGTTTTTCAATGGCAAAAATCAATGAATATTGTAAATGCACAAACAGTAATTTCTCCGCATTGCAAGGTGCAATTCTGAAATTTTTTGCTTTTTCCTGCTCCTCTTAGCATGATAAAGAAGATTCAAAGAGAGTGAGATGCCAGCTCCTTTCATTCAGTCAGTAGCTTTAATCATTTCTGGACGTTTTTCAATGGCAAAAATCAATGAATATTGTAAATGCACAAACAGTAATTTCTCCGCATTGCAAGGTGTAATTCTGAAATTTTTTGCTTTTTCCTGCTCCTCTTAGCATGATTAATAAGATTCAAAGAGAGTGAGATGCCAGCTCCTTTCATTCAGTCAGTAGCTTCAATCATTTCTGGTATATGAATAACATGATGTTATTCAATGGCAAAAATCAATGAATATTGTAAATGCACAAACAGTAATTTCTCCGCATTGCAAGGTGCAATTCTGAAATTTTTTTGCTTTTTCCTGCTCCTCTTAGCATGATAAAGAAGATTCAAAGAGAGTGAGATGCCAGCTCCTTTCATTCAGTCAGTAGCTTCAATCATTTCTGGACGTTTTTCAATGGCAAAAATCAATGAATATTGTAAATGCACAAACAGTAATTTCTCCGCATTGCAAGGTGCAATTCTGAAATTTTTTGCTTTTTCCTGCTCCTCTTAGCATGATAAAGAAGATTCAAAGAGAGTGAGATGCCAGCTCCTTTCATTCAGTCAGTAGCTTCAATCATTTCTGGATGTTTTTCAATGGCAAAAATCAATGAATATTGTAAATGCACAAACAGTAATTTCTCCGCATTGCAAGGTGCAATTCTGAAATTTTTTGCTTTTTCCTGCTCCTCTTAGCATGATAAAGAAGATTCAAAGAGAGTGAGATGCCAGCTCCTTTCATTCAGTCAGTAGCTTCAATCATTTCTGGTATATGAATAACATGATGTTTTTCAATGGCAAAAATCAATGAATATTGTAAATGCACAAACAGTAATTTCTCCGCATTGCAAGGTGCAATTCTGAAATTTTTTGCTTTTTCCTGCTCCTCTTAGCATGATAAAGAAGATTCAAAGAGAGTGAGATGCCAGCTCCTTTCATTCAGTCAGTAGCTTTAATCATTTCTGGACGTTTTTCAATGGCAAAAATCAATGAATATTGTAAATGCACAAACAGTAATTTCTCCGCATTGCAAGGTGTAATTCTGAAATTTTTTGCTTTTTCCTGCTCCTCTTAGCATGATAAAGAAGATTCAAAGAGAGTGAGATGCCAGCTCCTTTCATTCAGTCAGTAGCTTCAATCATTTCTGGTATATGAATAACATGATGTTTTTCAATGGCAAAAATCAATGAATATTGTAAATGCACAAACAGTAATTTCTCCGCATTGCAAGGTGCAATTCTGAAATTTTTTGCTTTTTCCTGCTCCTCTTAGCATGATAAAGAAGATTCAAAGAGAGTGAGATGCCAGCTCCTTTCATTCAGTCAGTAGCTTCAATCATTTCTGGACGTTTTTCAATGGCAAAAATCAATGAATATTGTAAATGCACAAACAGTAATTTCTCTGCATTGCAATGTGCAATTCTGAAATTTTTTGCTTTTTCCTGCTCCTCTTAGCATGATAAACAAGATTCAAAGAGAGTGAGATGCCAGCTCCTTTCATTCAGTCAGTAGCTTCAATCATTTCTGGACGTTTTTCAATGGCAAAAATCAATGAATATTGTAAATGCACAAACAGTAATTTCTCCGCATTGCAAGGTGCAATTCAGAAATTTTTTGCTTTTTCCTGCTCCTCTTAGCATGATAAAGAAGATTCAAAGAGAGTGAGATGCCAGCTCCTTTCATTCAGTCAGTAGCTTCAAACATTTCTGGTATATGAATAACATGATGTTTTTCCATGGCAAAAATCAATGAATATTGTAAATGAACAAACAGTAATTTCTCCGCATTGCAAGGTGCAATTCTGAAATTTTTTGCTTTTTCCTGCTCCTCTTAGCATGATAAAGAAGATTCAAAGAGAGTGAGATGCCAGCTCCTTTCATTCAGTCTGTAGCTTCAATCATTTCTGGACGTTTTTCAATGGCAAAAATCAATGAATATTGTAAATGCACAAACCGTAATTTCTCCGCATTGCAAGGTGCAATTCTGAAATTTTTTGCTTTTTCCTGCTCCTCTTAGCATGATAAAGAAGATTCAAAGAGAGTGAGATGCCAGCTCCTTTCATTCAGTCAGTAGCTTCAATCATTTCTGGTATATGAATAACATGATGTTTTTCAATGGCAAAAATCAATGAATTTTGTAAATGCACAAACAGTAATTTCTCCGCATTGCAAGGTGCAATTCTGAAATTTTTTGCTTTTTCCTGCTCCTCTTAGCATGATAAAGAAGATTCAAAGAGAGTGAGATGCCAGCTCCTTTCATTCAGTCAGTAGCTTCAATCATTTCTGGACGTTTTTCAATGGCAAAAATCAATGAATATTGTAAATGCACAAACAGTAATTTCTCCGCATTGCAAGGTGCAATTCTGAAATTTTTTGCTTTTTCCTGCTCCTCTTAGCATGATAAAGAAGATTCAAAGAGAGTGAGATGCCAGCTCCTTTCATTCAGTCAGTAGCTTCAATCATTTCTGGTATATGAATAACATGATGATTTTCAATGGCAAAAATCAATGAATATTGTAAATGCACAAACAGTAATTTCTCCGCATTGCAAGGTGCAATTCTGAAATTTTTTGCTTTTTCCTGCTCCTCTTAGCATGATAAAGAAGATTCAAAGAGAGCGAGATGCCAGCTCCTTTCATTCAGTCAGTAGCTTCAATCATTTCTGGTATATGAATAACATGATGTTTTTCAATGGCAAAAATCAATGAATATTGTAAATGCACAAACAGTAATTTCTCCGCATTGCAAGGTGCAATTCTGAAATTTTTTGCTTTTTCCTGCTCCTCTTAGCATGATAAAGAAGATTCAAAGAGAGTGAGATGCCAGCTCCTTTCATTCAGTCAGTAGCTTCAATCATTTCTGGACGTTTTTCAATGGCAAAAATCAATGAATATTGTAAATGCACAAACAGTAATTTCTCCGCATTGCAAGGTGCAATTCAGAAATTTTTTGCTTTTTCCTGCTCCTCTTAGCATGATAAAGAAGATTCAAAGAGAGTGAGATGCCAGCTCCTTTCATTCAGTCAGTAGCTTCAAACATTTCTGGTATATGAATAACATGATGTTTTTCCATGGCAAAAATCAATGAATATTGTAAATGCACAAACAGTAATTTCTCCGCATTGCAAGGTGCAATTCTGAAATTTTTTGCTTTTTCCTGCTCCTCTTAGCATGATAAAGAAGATTCAAAGAGAGTGAGATGCCAGCTCCTTTCATTCAGTCAGTAGCTTCAAACATTTCTGGTATATGAATAACATGATGTTTTTCAATCACAAAAATCAATGAATATTGTAAATGCACAAACAGTAATTTCTCCGCATTGCAAGGTGCAATTCTGAAATTTTTTGCTTTTTCCTGCTCCTCTTAGCATGATAAAGAAGATTCAAAGAGAGTGAGATGCCAGCTCCTTTCATTCAGCCAGTAGCTTCAATTATTTCTGGACGTTTTTCAATGGCAAAAATCAATGAATATTGTAAATGCACAAACAGTAATTTCTCCGCATTGCAAGGTGCAATTCTGAAATTTTTTGCTTTTTCCTGCTCCTCTTAGCATGATAAAGAAGATTCAAAGAGAGTGAGATGCCAGCTCCTTTCCTTCAGTCAGTAGCTTCAATCATTTCTGGACGTTTTTCAATGGCAAAAATCAATGAATATTGTAAATGCACAAACAGTAATTTCTCCGCATTGCAAAGTGCAATTCTGAAATTTTTTGCTTTTTCCTGCTCCTCATAGCATGATAAAGAAGATTCAAAGAGAGTGAGATGCCAGCTCCTTTCGTTCAGTCAGTAGCTTCAATCATTTCTGGTATATGAATAACATGATGATTTTCAATGGCAAAAATCAATGAATATTGTAAATGCACAAACAGTAATTTCTCCGCATTGCAAGGTGCAATTCTGAAATTTTTTGCTTTTTCCTGCTCCTCTTAGCATGATAAAGAAGATTCAAAGAGAGCGAGATGCCAGCTCCTTTCATTCAGTCAGTAGCTTAAATCATTTCTGGTATATGAATAACATGATGTTTTTCAATGGCAAAAATCAATGAATATTGTAAATGCACAAACAGTAATTTCTCCGCATTGCAAGGTGCAATTCTGAAATTTTTTGCTTTTTCCTGCTCCTCTTAGCATGATAAAGAAGATTCAAAGAGAGTGAGATGCCAGCTCCTTTCATTCAGTCAGTAGCTTCAATCATTTCTGGTATATGAATAACATGATGTTTTTCAATGGCAAAAATCAATGAATATTGTAAATGCACAAACAGTAGTTTCTCCGCATTGCAAGGTGCAATTCTGAAATTTTTTGCTTTTTCCTGCTCCTCTTAGCATGATAAAGAAGATTCAAAGAGAGTGAGATGCCAGCTCCTTTCATTCAGTCAGTAGCTTCAAACATTTCTGGTAGATGAATAACATGATGTTTTTCAATGGCAAAAATCAATGAATATTGTAAATGCCCAAACAGTAATTTCTCCGCATTGCAAGGTGCAATTCTGAAATTTTTTGCTTTTTCCTGCTCCTCTTAGCATGATAAAGAAGATTCAAAGAGAGTGAGATGCCAGCTCCTTTCATTCAGTCAGTAGCTTCAATCATTTCTGGACGTTTTTCAATGGCAAAAATCAATGAATATTGTAAATGCACAAACAGTAATTTCTCCGCATTGCAAGGTGCAATTCTGAAATTTTTTGCTTTTTCCTGCTCCTCTTAGCATGATAAAGAAGATTCAAAGAGAGTGAGATGCCAGCTCCTTTCATTCAGTCAGTAGCTTCAAACATTTCTGGTATATGAATAACATGATGTTTTTCAATGGCAAAAATCAATGAATATTGTAAATGCACAAACAGTAATTTCTCCGCATTGCAAGGTGCAATTCTGAAATTTTTTGCTTTTTCCTGCTCCTCTTAGCATGATAAAGAAGATTCAAAGAGAGCGAGATGCCAGCTCCTTTCATTCAGTCAGTAGCTTCAATCATTTCTGGTATATGAATAACATGATGTTTTTCAATGGCAAAAATCAATGAATATTGTAAATGCACAAACAGTAATTTCTCCGCATTGCAAGGTGCAATTCTGAAATTTTTTGCTTTTTCCTGCTCCTCTTAGCATGATAAAGAAGATTCAAAGAGAGCGAGATGCCAGCTCCTTTCATTCAGTCAGTAGCTTCAAACATTTCTGGTAGATGAATAACATGATGTTTTTCAATGGCAAAAATCAATGAATATTGTAAATGCACAAACAGTAATTTCTCCGCATTGCAAGGTGCAATTCTGAAATTTTTTGCTTTTTCCTGCTCCTCTTAGCATGATAAAGAAGATTCAAAGAGAGTGAGATGCCAGCTCCTTTCATTCAGTCAGCAGCTTCAATCATTTCTGGACGTTTTTCAATGGCAAAAATCAATGAATATTGTAAATGCACAAACAGTAATTTCTCCGCATTGCAAGGTGCAATTCGGAAATTTTTTGCTTTTTCCTGCTCCTCTTAGCATGATAAAGAACATTCAAAGAGAGTGAGATGCCAGCTCCTTTCATTCAGTCAGTAGCTTCAATCATTTCTGGTATATGAATAACATGATGTTTTTCAATGGCAAAAATCAATGAATTTTTTAAATGCACAAACAGTAATTTCTCCGCATTGCAAGGTGCAATTCTGAAATTGTTTGCTTTTTCCTGCTCCTCTTAGCATGATAAGGAAGATTCGAAGAGAGTGAGATGCCAGCTCCTTTCATTCAGTCAGTAGCTTCAATCATTTCTGGACGTTTTTCAATGGCAAAAATCAATGAATATTGTAAATGCACAAACAGTAATTTCTCCGCATTGCAAGGTGCAATTCTGAAATTTTTTGCTTTTTCCTGCTCCTCTTAGCATGATAAAGAAGATTCAAAGAGAGTGAGATGCCAGCTCCTTTCATTCAGTCAGTAGCTTCAAACATTTCTGGTATATGAATAACATGATGTTTTTCAATGGCAAAAATCAATGAATATTGTAAATGCACAAACAGTAATTTCTCCGCATTGCAAGGTGCAATTCTGAAATTTTTTGCTTTTTCCTGCTCCTCTTAGCATGATAAAGAAGATTCAAAGAGAGTGAGATGCCAGCTCCTTTCATTCAGTCAGTAGCTTCAATCATTTCTGGACGTTTTTCAATGGCAAAAATCAATGAATATTGTAAATGCACAAACAGTAATTTCTCCGCATTGCAAGGTGCAATTCTGAAATTTTTTGCTTTTTCCTGCTCCTCTTAGCATGATAAAGAAGATTCAAAGAGAGTGAGATGCCAGCTCCTTTCATTCAGTCAGTAGCTTTAATCATTTCTGGACGTTTTTCAATGGCAAAAATCAATGAATATTGTAAATGCACAAACAGTAATTTCTCCGCATTGCAAGGTGTAATTCTGAAATTTTTTGCTTTTTCCTGCTCCTCTTAGCATGATTAATAAGATTCAAAGAGAGTGAGATGCCAGCTCCTTTCATTCAGTCAGTAGCTTCAAACATTTCTGGTATATGAATAACATGATGTTTTTCAATGGCAAAAATCAATGAATATTGTAAATGCACAAACAGTAATTTCTCCGCATTGCAAGGTGCAATTCTGAAATTTTTTGCTTTTTCCTGCTCCTCATAGCATGATAAAGAAGATTCAAAGAGAGTGAGATGCCAGCTCCTTTCATTCAGTCAGTAGCTTCAATCATTTCTGGTATATGAATAACATGATGATTTTCAATGGCAAAAATCAATGAATATTGTAAATGCACAAACAGTAATTTCTCCGCATTGCAAGGTGCAATTCTGAAATTTTTTGCTTTTTCCTGCTCCTCTTAGCATGATAAAGAAGATTCAAAGAGAGCGAGATGCCAGCTCCTTTCATTCAGTCAGTAGCTTCAATCATTTCTGGTATATGAATAACATGATGTTTTTCAATGGCAAAAATCAATGAATATTGTAAATGCACAAACAGTAATTTCTCCGCATTGCAAGGTGCAATTCTGAAATTTTTTGCTTTTTCCTGCTCCTCTTAGCATGATAAAGAAGATTCAAAGAGAGTGAGATGCCAGCTCCTTTCATTCAGTCAGTAGCTTCAATCATTTCTGGTATATGAATAACATGATGTTTTTCAATGGCAAAAATCAATGAATATTGTAAATGCACAAACAGTAGTTTCTCCGCATTGCAAGGTGCAATTCTGAAATTTTTTGCTTTTTCCTGCTCCTCTTAGCATGATAAAGAAGATTCAAAGAGAGTGAGATGCCAGCTCGTTTCATTCAGTCAGTAGCTTCAAGCATTTCTGGTAGATGAATAACATGATGTTTTTCAATGGCAAAAATCAATGAATATTGTAAATGCACAAAGAGTAATTTCTCCGCATTGCAAGGTGCAATTCTGAAATTTTTTGCTTTTTCCTGCTTCTCTTAGCATGATAAAGAAGATTTAAAGAGAGTGAGATGCCAGCTCCTTTCATTCAGTCAGTAGCTTCAATCATTTCTGGACGTTTTTCAATGGCAAAAATCAATGAATATTGTAAATGCACAAACAGTAATTTCTCCGCATTGCAAGGTGCAATTCTGAAATTTTTTGCTTTTTCCTGCTCCTCTTAGCATGATAAAGAAGATTCAAAGAGAGTGAGATGCCAGCTCCTTTCATTCAGTCAGTAGCTTCAAACATTTCTGGTATATGAATAACATGATGTTTTTCAATCACAAAAATCAATGAATATTGTAAATGCACAAACAGTAATTTCTCCGCATTGCAAGGTGCAATTCTGAAATTTTTTGCTTTTTCCTGCTCCTCTTAGCATGATAAAGAAGATTCAAAGAGAGTGAGATGCCAGCTCCTTTCATTCAGCCAGTAGCTTCAATTATTTCTGGACGTTTTTCAATGGCAAAAATCAATGAATATTGTAAATGCACAAACAGTAATTTCTCCGCATTGCAAGGTGCAATTCTGAAATTTTTTGCTTTTTCCTGCTCCTCTTAGCATGATAAAGAAGATTCAAAGAGAGTGAGATGCCAGCTCCTTTCCTTCAGTCAGTAGCTTCAATCATTTCTGGACATTTTTCAATGGCAAAAATCAATGAATATTGTAAATGCACAAACAGTAATTTCTCCGCATTGCAAAGTGCAATTCTGAAATTTTTTCCTTTTTCCTGCTCCTCATAGCATGATAAAGAAGATTCAAAGAGAGTGAGATGCCAGCTCCTTTCATTCAGTCAGTAGCTTCAATCATTTCTGGTATATGAATAACATGATGATTTTCAATGGCAAAAATCAATGAATATTGTAAATGCACAAACAGTAATTTCTCCGCATTGCAAGGTGCAATTCTGAAATTTTTTGCTTTTTCCTGCTCCTCTTAGCATGATAAAGAAGATTCAAAGAGAGCGAGATGCCAGCTCCTTTCATTCAGTCAGTAGCTTCAATCATTTCTGGTATATGAATAACATGATGTTTTTCAATGGCAAAAATCAATGAATATTGTAAATGCACAAACAGTAATTTCTCCGCATTGCAAGGTGCAATTCTGAAATTTTTTGCTTTTTCCTGCTCCTCTTAGCATGATAAAGAAGATTCAAAGAGAGTGAGATGCCAGCTCCTTTCATTCAGTCAGTAGCTTCAATCATTTCTGGTATATGAATAACATGATGTTTTTCAATGGCAAAAATCAATGAATATTGTAAATGCACAAACAGTAGTTTCTCCGCATTGCAAGGTGCAATTCTGAAATTTTTTGCTTTTTCCTGCTCCTCTTAGCATGATAAAGAAGATTCAAAGAGAGTGAGATGCCAGCTCCTTTCATTCAGTCAGTAGCTTCAAACATTTCTGGTAGATGAATAACATGATGTTTTTCAATGGCAAAAATCAATGAATATTGTAAATGCACAAACAGTAATTTCTCCGCATTGCAAGGTGCAATTCTGAAATTTTTTGCTTTTTCCTGCTCCTCTTAGCATGATAAAGAAGATTCAAAGAGAGTGAGATGCCAGCTCCTTTCATTCAGTCAGTAGCTTCAATCATTTCTGGACGTTTTTCAATGGCAAAAATCAATGAATATTGTAAATGCACAAACAGTAATTTCTCCGCATTGCAAGGTGCAATTCTGAAATTTTTTGCTTTTTCCTGCTCCTCTTAGCATGATAAAGAACATTCAAAGAGAGTGAGATGCCAGCTCCTTTCATTCAGTCAGTAGCTTCAATCATTTCTGGTATATGAATAACATGATGTTTTTCAATGGCAAAAATCAATGAATTTTTTAAATGCACAAACAGTAATTTCTCCGGATTGCAAGGTGCAATTCTGAAATTTTTTGCTTTTTCCTGCTCCTCTTAGCATGATAAAGAAGATTCGAAGAGAGTGAGATGCCAGCTCCTTTCATTCAGTCAGTAGCTTCAATCATTTCTGGACGTTTTTCAATGGCAAAAATCAATGAATATTGTAAATGCACAAACAGTAATTTCTCCGCATTGCAAGGTGCAATTCTGAAATTTTTTGCTTTTTCCTGCTCCTCTTAGCATGATAAAGAAGATTCAAAGAGAGTGAGATGCCAGCTCCTTTCATTCAGTCAGTAGCTTCAAACATTTCTGGTATATGAATAACATGATGTTTTTCAATGGCAAAAATCAATGAATATTGTAAATGCACAAACAGTAATTTCTCCGCATTGCAAGGTGCAATTCTGAAATTTTTTGCTTTTTCCTGCTCCTCATAGCATGATAAAGAAGATTCAAAGAGAGTGAGATGCCAGCTCCTTTCATTCAGTCAGTAGCTTCAATAATTTCTGGTATATGAATAACATGATGATTTTCAATGGCAAAAATCAATGAATATTGTAAATGCACAAACAGTAATTTCTCCGCATTGCAAGGTGCAATTCTGAAATTTTTTGCTTTTTCCTGCTCCTCTTAGCATGATAAAGAAGATTCAAAGAGAGCGAGATGCCAGCTCCTTTCATTCAGTCAGTAGCTTCAATCATTTCTGGTATATGAATAACATGATGTTTTTCAATGGCAAAAATCAATGAATATTGTAAATGCACAAACAGTAATTTCTCCGCATTGCAAGGTGCAATTCTGAAATTTTTTGCTTTTTCCTGCTCCTCTTAGCATGATAAAGAAGATTCAAAGAGAGTGAGATGCCAGCTCCTTTCATTCAGTCAGTAGCTTCAATCATTTCTGGTATATGAATAACATGATGTTTTTCAATGGCAAAAATCAATGAATATTGTAAATGCACAAACAGTAGTTTCTCCGCATTGCAAGGTGCAATTTTGAAATTTTTTGCTTTTTCCTGCTCCTCTTAGCATGATAAAGAAGATTCAAAGAGAGTGAGATGCCAGCTCCTTTCATTCAGTCAGTAGCTTCAAGCATTTCTGGTAGATGAATAACATGATGTTTTTCAATGGCAAAAATCAATGAATATTGTAAATGCACAAAGAGTAATTTCTCCGCATTGCAAGGTGCAATTCTGAAATTTTTTGCTTTTTCCTGCTTCTCTTAGCATGATAAAGAAGATTCAAAGAGAGTGAGATGCCAGCTCCTTTCCTTCAGTCAGTAGCTTCAATCATTTCTGGACGTTTTTCAATGGCAAAAATCAATGAATATTGTAAATGCACAAACAGTAATTTCTCCGCATTGCAAGGTGCAATTCGGAAATTTTTTGCTTTTTCCTGCTCCTCTTAGCATGATAAAGAACATTCAAAGAGAGTGAGATGCCAGCTCCTTTCATTCAGTCAGTAGCTTCAATCATTTCTGGTATATGAATAACATGATGTTTTTCAATGGCAAAAATCAATGAATTTTTTAAATGCACAAACAGTAATTTCTCCGCATTGCAAGGTGCAATTCTGAAATTTTTTGCTTTTTCCTGCTCCTCTTAGCATGATAAAGAAGATTCGAAGAGAGTGAGATGCCAGCTCCTTTCATTCAGTCAGTAGCTTCAATCATTTCTGGACGTTTTTCAATGGCAAAAATCAATGAATATTGTAAATGCACAAACAGTAATTTCTCCGCATTGCAAGGTGCAATTCTGAAATTTTTTGCTTTTTCCTGCTCCTCTTAGCATGATAAAGAAGATTCAAAGAGAGTGAGATGCCAGCTCCTTTCATTCAGTCAGTAGCTTCAAACATTTCTGGTATATGAATAACATGATGTTTTTCAATGGCAAAAATCAATGAATATTGTAAATGCACAAACAGTAATTTCTCCGCATTGCAAGGTGCAATTCTGAAATTTTTTGCTTTTTCCTGCTCCTCTTAGCATGATAAAGAAGATTCAAAGAGAGTGAGATGCCAGCTCCTTTCATTCAGTCAGTAGCTTCAATCATTTCTGGACGTTTTTCAATGGCAAAAATCAATGAATATTGTAAATGCACAAACAGTAATTTCTCCGCATTGCAAGGTGCAATTCTGAAATTTTTTGCTTTTTCCTGCTCCTCTTAGCATGATAAAGAAGATTCAAAGAGAGTGAGATGCCAGCTCCTTTCATTCAGTCAGTAGCTTTAATCATTTCTGGACATTTTTCAATGGCAAAAATCAATGAATATTGTAAATGCACAAACAGTAATTTCTCCGCATTGCAAGGTGTAATTCTGAAATTTTTTGCTTTTTCCTGCTCCTCTTAGCATGATTAATAAGATTCAAAGAGAGTGAGATGCCAGCTCCTTTCATTCAGTCAGTAGCTTCAATCATTTCTGGTATATGAATAACATGATGTTATTCAATGGCAAAAATCAATGAATATTGTAAATGCACAAACAGTAATTTCTCCGCATTGCAAGGTGCAATTCTGAAATTTTTTTGCTTTTTCCTGCTCCTCTTAGCATGATAAAGAAGATTCAAAGAGAGTGAGATGCCAGCTCCTTTCATTCAGTCAGTAGCTTCAATCATTTCTGGACGTTTTTCAATGGCAAAAATCAATGAATATTGTAAATGCACAAACAGTAATTTCTCCGCATTGCAAGGTGCAATTCTGAAATTTTTTGCTTTTTCCTGCTCCTCTTAGCATGATAAAGAAGATTCAAAGAGAGTGAGATGCCAGCTCCTTTCATTCAGTCAGTAGCTTCAATCATTTCTGGACGTTTTTCAATGGCAAAAATCAATGAATATTGTAAATGCAGAAACAGTAATTTCTCCGCATTGCAAGGTGCAATTCTGAAATTTTTTGCCTTTTCCTGCTCCTCTTAGCATGATAAAGACGATTCAAAGAGAGTGAGATGCCAGCTCCTTTCATTCAGTCAGTAGCTTCAAACATTTCTGGTATATGAATAACTTGATGTTTTTCAATGGCAAAAATCAATGAATATTGTAAATGCACAAACAGTAATTTCTCCGCATTGCAAGGTGCAATTCTGAAATTTTTTGCTTTTTCCTGCTCCTCTTAGCATGATAAAGAAGATTCAAAGAGAGTGAGATGCCAGCTCCTTTCATTCAGTCAGTAGCTTCAATCATTTCTGGATGTTTTTCAATGGCAAAAATCAATGAATATTGTAAATGCACAAACAGTAATTTCTCCGCATTGCAAGGTGCAATTCTGAAATTTTTTGCTTTTTCCTGCTCCTCTTAGCATGATAAAGAAGATTCAAAGAGAGTGAGATGCCAGCTCCTTTCATTCAGTCAGTAGCTTCAATCATTTCTGGTATATGAATAACATGATGTTTTTCAATGGCAAAAATCAATGAATATTGTAAATGCACAAACAGTAATTTCTCCGCATTGCAAGGTGCAATTCTGAAATTTTTTGCTTTTTCCTGCTCCTCTTAGCATGATAAAGAAGATTCAAAGAGAGTGAGATGCCAGCTCCTTTCATTCAGTCAGTAGCTTTAATCATTTCTGGACGTTTTTCAATGGCAAAAATCAATGAATATTGTAAATGCACAAACAGTAATTTCTCCGCATTGCAAGGTGTAATTCTGAAATTTTTTGCTTTTTCCTGCTCCTCTTAGCATGATAAAGAAGATTCAAAGAGAGTGAGATGCCAGCTCCTTTCATTCAGTCAGTAGCTTCAATCATTTCTGGTATATGAATAACATGATGTTTTTCAATGGCAAAAATCAATGAATATTGTAAATGCACAAACAGTAATTTCTCCGCATTGCAAGGTGCAATTCTGAAATTTTTTGCTTTTTCCTGCTCCTCTTAGCATGATAAAGAAGATTCAAAGAGAGTGAGATGCCAGCTCCTTTCATTCAGTCAGTAGCTTCAATCATTTCTGGACGTTTTTCAATGGCAAAAATCAATGAATATTGTAAATGCACAAACAGTAATTTCTCTGCATTGCAATGTGCAATTCTGAAATTTTTTGCTTTTTCCTGCTCCTCTTAGCATGATAAACAAGATTCAAAGAGAGTGAGATGCCAGCTCCTTTCATTCAGTCAGTAGCTTCAATCATTTCTGGACGTTTTTCAATGGCAAAAATCAATGAATATTGTAAATGCACAAACAGTAATTTCTCCGCATTGCAAGGTGGAATTCAGAAATTTTTTGCTTTTTCCTGCTCCTCTTAGCATGATAAAGAAGATTCAAAGAGAGTGAGATGCCAGCTCCTTTCATTCAGTCAGTAGCTTCAAACATTTCTGGTATATGAATAACATGATGTTTTTCCATGGCAAAAATCAATGAATATTGTAAATGAACAAACAGTAATTTCTCCGCATTGCAAGGTGCAATTCTGAAATTTTTTGCTTTTTCCTGCTCCTCTTAGCATGATAAAGAAGATTCAAAGAGAGTGAGATGCCAGCTCCTTTCATTCAGTCTGTAGCTTCAATCATTTCTGGACGTTTTTCAATGGCAAAAATCAATGAATATTGTAAATGCACAAACCGTAATTTCTCCGCATTGCAAGGTGCAATTCTGAAATTTTTTGCTTTTTCCTGCTCCTCTTAGCATGATAAAGAAGATTCAAAGAGAGTGAGATGCCAGCTCCTTTCATTCAGTCAGTAGCTTCAATCATTTCTGGTATATGAATAACATGATGTTTTTCAATGGCAAAAATCAATGAATTTTGTAAATGCACAAACAGTAATTTCTCCGCATTGCAAGGTGCAATTCTGAAATTTTTTGCTTTTTCCTGCTCCTCTTAGCATGATAAAGAAGATTCAAAGAGAGTGAGATGCCAGCTCCTTTCATTCAGTCAGTAGCTTCAATCATTTCTGGACGTTTTTCAATGGCAAAAATCAATGAATATTGTAAATGCACAAACAGTAATTTCTCCGCATTGCAAGGTGCAATTCTGAAATTTTTTGCTTTTTCCTGCTCCTCTTAGCATGATAAAGAAGATTCAAAGAGAGTGAGATGCCAGCTCCTTTCATTCAGTCAGTAGCTTCAATCATTTCTGGTATATGAATAACATGATGATTTTCAATGGCAAAAATCAATGAATATTGTAAATGCACAAACAGTAATTTCTCCGCATTGCAAGGTGCAATTCTGAAATTTTTTGCTTTTTCCTGCTCCTCTTAGCATGATAAAGAAGATTCAAAGAGAGCGAGATGCCAGCTCCTTTCATTCAGTCAGTAGCTTCAATCATTTCTGGTATATGAATAACATGATGTTTTTCAATGGCAAAAATCAATGAATATTGTAAATGCACAAACAGTAATTTCTCCGCATTGCAAGGTGCAATTCTGAAATTTTTTGCTTTTTCCTGCTCCTCTTAGCATGATAAAGAAGATTCAAAGAGAGTGAGATGCCAGCTCCTTTCATTCAGTCAGTAGCTTCAATCATTTCTGGACGTTTTTCAATGGCAAAAATCAATGAATATTGTAAATGCACAAACAGTAATTTCTCCGCATTGCAAGGTGCAATTCAGAAATTTTTTGCTTTTTCCTGCTCCTCTTAGCATGATAAAGAAGATTCAAAGAGAGTGAGATGCCAGCTCCTTTCATTCAGTCAGTAGCTTCAAACATTTCTGGTATATGAATAACATGATGTTTTTCCATGGCAAAAATCAATGAATATTGTAAATGCACAAACAGTAATTTCTCCGCATTGCAAGGTGCAATTCTGAAATTTTTTGCTTTTTCCTGCTCCTCTTAGCATGATAAAGAAGATTCAAAGAGAGTGAGATGCCAGCTCCTTTCATTCAGTCAGTAGCTTCAAACATTTCTGGTATATGAATAACATGATGTTTTTCAATCACAAAAATCAATGAATATTGTAAATGCACAAACAGTAATTTCTCCGCATTGCAAGGTGCAATTCTGAAATTTTTTGCTTTTTCCTGCTCCTCTTAGCATGATAAAGAAGATTCAAAGAGAGTGAGATGCCAGCTCCTTTCATTCAGCCAGTAGCTTCAATTATTTCTGGACGTTTTTCAATGGCAAAAATCAATGAATATTGTAAATGCACAAACAGTAATTTCTCCGCATTGCAAGGTGCAATTCTGAAATTTTTTGCTTTTTCCTGCTCCTCTTAGCATGATAAAGAAGATTCAAAGAGAGTGAGATGCCAGCTCCTTTCCTTCAGTCAGTAGCTTCAATCATTTCTGGACGTTTTTCAATGGCAAAAATCAATGAATATTGTAAATGCACAAACAGTAATTTCTCCGCATTGCAAAGTGCAATTCTGAAATTTTTTGCTTTTTCCTGCTCCTCATAGCATGATAAAGAAGATTCAAAGAGAGTGAGATGCCAGCTCCTTTCGTTCAGTCAGTAGCTTCAATCATTTCTGGTATATGAATAACATGATGATTTTCAATGGCAAAAATCAATGAATATTGTAAATGCACAAACAGTAATTTCTCCGCATTGCAAGGTGCAATTCTGAAATTTTTTGCTTTTTCCTGCTCCTCTTAGCATGATAAAGAAGATTCAAAGAGAGCGAGATGCCAGCTCCTTTCATTCAGTCAGTAGCTTAAATCATTTCTGGTATATGAATAACATGATGTTTTTCAATGGCAAAAATCAATGAATATTGTAAATGCACAAACAGTAATTTCACCGCATTGCAAGGTGCAATTCTGAAATTTTTTGCTTTTTCCTGCTCCTCTTAGCATGATAAAGAAGATTCAAAGAGAGTGAGATGCCAGCTCCTTTCATTCAGTCAGTAGCTTCAATCATTTCTGGTATATGAATAACATGATGTTTTTCAATGGCAAAAATCAATGAATATTGTAAATGCACAAACAGTAGTTTCTCCGCATTGCAAGGTGCAATTCTGAAATTTTTTGCTTTTTCCTGCTCCTCTTAGCATGATAAAGAAGATTCAAAGAGAGTGAGATGCCAGCTCCTTTCATTCAGTCAGTAGCTTCAAACATTTCTGGTAGATGAATAACATGATGTTTTTCAATGGCAAAAATCAATGAATATTGTAAATGCACAAACAGTAATTTCTCCGCATTGCAAGGTGCAATTCTGAAATTTTTTGCTTTTTCCTGCTCCTCTTAGCATGATAAAGAAGATTCAAAGAGAGTGAGATGCCAGCTCCTTTCATTCAGTCAGTAGCTTCAATCATTTCTGTACGTTTTTCAATGGCAAAAATCAATGAATATTGTAAATGCACAAACAGTAATTTCTCCGCATTGCAAGGTGCAATTCTGAAATTTTTTGCTTTTTCCTGCTCCTCTTAGCATGATAAAGAAGATTCAAAGAGAGTGAGATGCCAGCTCCTTTCATTCAGTCAGTAGCTTCAAACATTTCTGGTATATGAATAACATGATGTTTTTCAATGGCAAAAATCAATGAATATTGTAAATGCACAAACAGTAATTTCTCCGCATTGCAAGGTGCAATTCTGAAATTTTTTGCTTTTTCCTGCTCCTCTTAGCATGATAAAGAAGATTCAAAGAGAGCGAGATGCCAGCTCCTTTCATTCAGTCAGTAGCTTCAATCATTTCTGGTATATGAATAACATGATGTTTTTCAATGGCAAAAATCAATGAATATTGTAAATGCACAAACAGTAATTTCTCCGCATTGCAAGGTGCAATTCTGAAATTTTTTGCTTTTTCCTGCTCCTCTTAGCATGATAAAGAAGATTCAAAGAGAGCGAGATGCCAGCTCCTTTCATTCAGTCAGTAGCTTCAAACATTTCTGGTAGATGAATAACATGATGTTTTTCAATGGCAAAAATCAATGAATATTGTAAATGCACAAACAGTAATTTCTCCGCATTGCAAGGTGCAATTCTGAAATTTTTTGCTTTTTCCTGCTCCTCTTAGCATGATAAAGAAGATTCAAAGAGAGTGAGATGCCAGCTCCTTTCATTCAGTCAGCAGCTTCAATCATTTCTGGACGTTTTTCAATGGCAAAAATCAATGAATATTGTAAATGCACAAACAGTAATTTCTCCGCATTGCAAGGTGCAATTCGGAAATTTTTTGCTTTTTCCTGCTCCTCTTAGCATGATAAAGAACATTCAAAGAGAGTGAGATGCCAGCTCCTTTCATTCAGTCAGTAGCTTCAATCATTTCTGGTATATGAATAACATGATGTTTTTCAATGGCAAAAATCAATGAATTTTTTAAATGCACAAACAGTAATTTCTCCGCATTGCAAGGTGCAATTCTGAAATTTTTTGCTTTTTCCTGCTCCTCTTAGCATGATAAAGAAGATTCGAAGAGAGTGAGATGCCAGCTCCTTTCATTCAGTCAGTAGCTTCAATCATTTCTGGACGTTTTTCAATGGCAAAAATCAATGAATATTGTAAATGCACAAACAGTAATTTCTCCGCATTGCAAGGTGCAATTCTGAAATTTTTTGCTTTTTCCTGCTTCTCTTAGCATGATAAAGAAGATTCAAAGAGAGTGAGATGCCAGCTCCTTTCATTCAGTCAGTAGCTTCAAACATTTCTGGTATATGAATAACATGATGTTTTTCAATGGCAAAAATCAATGAATATTGTAAATGCACAAACAGTAATTTCTCCGCATTGCAAGGTGCAATTCTGAAATTTTTTGCTTTTTCCTGCTCCTCTTAGCATGATAAAGAAGATTCAAAGAGAGTGAGATGCCAGCTCCTTTCATTCAGTCAGTAGCTTCAATCATTTCTGGACGTTTTTCAATGGCAAAAATCAATGAATATTGTAAATGCACAAACAGTAATTTCTCCGCATTGCAAGGTGCAATTCTGAAATTTTTTGCTTTTTCCTGCTCCTCTTAGCATGATAAAGAAGATTCAAAGAGAGTGAGATGCCAGCTCCTTTCATTCAGTCAGTAGCTTTAATCATTTCTGGACGTTTTTCAATGGCAAAAATCAATGAATATTGTAAATGCACAAACAGTAATTTCTCCGCATTGCAAGGTGTAATTCTGAAATTTTTTGCTTTTTCCTGCTCCTCTTAGCATGATTAATAAGATTCAAAGAGAGTGAGATGCCAGCTCCTTTCATTCAGTCAGTAGCTTCAAACATTTCTGGTATATGAATAACATGATGTTTTTCAATGGCAAAAATCAATGAATATTGTAAATGCACAAACAGTAATTTCTCCGCATTGCAAGGTGCAATTCTGAAATTTTTTGCTTTTTCCTGCTCCTCATAGCATGATAAAGAAGATTCAAAGAGAGTGAGATGCCAGCTCCTTTCATTCAGTCAGTAGCTTCAATCATTTCTGGTATATGAATAACATGATGATTTTCAATGGCAAAAATCAATGAATATTGTAAATGCACAAACAGTAATTTCTCCGCATTGCAAGGTGCAATTCTGAAATTTTTTGCTTTTTCCTGCTCCTCTTAGCATGATAAAGAAGATTCAAAGAGAGCGAGATGCCAGCTCCTTTCATTCAGTCAGTAGCTTCAATCATTTCTGGTATATGAATAACATGATGTTTTTCAATGGCAAAAATCAATGAATATTGTAAATGCACAAACAGTAATTTCTCCGCATTGCAAGGTGCAATTCTGAAATTTTTTGCTTTTTCCTGCTCCTCTTAGCATGATAAAGAAGATTCAAAGAGAGTGAGATGCCAGCTCCTTTCATTCAGTCAGTAGCTTCAATCATTTCTGGTATATGAATAACATGATGTTTTTCAATGGCAAAAATCAATGAATATTGTAAATGCACAAACAGTAGTTTCTCCGCATTGCAAGGTGCAATTCTGAAATTTTTTGCTTTTTCCTGCTCCTCTTAGCATGATAAAGAAGATTCAAAGAGAGTGAGATGCCAGCTCGTTTCATTCAGTCAGTAGCTTCAAGCATTTCTGGTAGATGAATAACATGATGTTTTTCAATGGCAAAAATCAATGAATATTGTAAATGCACAAAGAGTAATTTCTCCGCATTGCAAGGTGCAATTCTGAAATTTTTTGCTTTTTCCTGCTTCTCTTAGCATGATAAAGAAGATTTAAAGAGAGTGAGATGCCAGCTCCTTTCATTCAGTCAGTAGCTTCAATCATTTCTGGACGTTTTTCAATGGCAAAAATCAATGAATATTGTAAATGCACAAACAGTAATTTCTCCGCATTGCAAGGTGCAATTCGGAAATTTTTTGCTTTTTCCTGCTCCTCTTAGCATGATAAAGAACATTCAAAGAGAGTGAGATGCCAGCTCCTTTCATTCAGTCAGTAGCTTCAATCATTTCTGGTATATGAATAACATGATGTTTTTCAATGGCAAAAATCAATGAATTTTTTAAATGCACAAACAGTAATTTCTCCGCATTGCAAGGTGAAATTCTGAAATTTTTTGCTTTTTCCTGCTCCTCTTAGCATGATAAAGAAGATTCGAAGAGAGTGAGATGCCAGCTCCTTTCATTCAGTCAGTAGCTTCAATCATTTCTGGACGTTTTTCAATGGCAAAAATCAATGAATATTGTAAATGCACAAACAGTAATTTCTCCGCATTGCAAGGTGCAATTCTGAAATTTTTTGCTTTTTCCTGCTCCTCTTAGCATGATAAAGAAGATTCAAAGAGAGTGAGATGCCAGCTCCTTTCATTCAGTCAGTAGCTTCAAACATTTCTGGTATATGAATAACATGATGTTTTTCAATGGCAAAAATCAATGAATATTGTAAATGCACAAACAGTAATTTCTCCGCATTGCAAGGTGCAATTCTGAAATTTTTTGCTTTTTCCTGCTCCTCTTAGCATGATAAAGAAGATTCAAAGAGAGTGAGATGCCAGCTCCTTTCATTCAGTCAGTAGCTTCAATCATTTCTGGACGTTTTTCAATGGCAAAAATCAATGAATATTGTAAATGCACAAACAGTAATTTCTCCGCATTGCAAGGTGCAATTCTGAAATTTTTTGCTTTTTCCTGCTCCTCTTAGCATGATAAAGAAGATTCAAAGAGAGTGAGATGCCAGCTCCTTTCATTCAGTCAGTAGCTTTAATCATTTCTGGACGTTTTTCAATGGCAAAAATCAATGAATATTGTAAATGCACAAACAGTAATTTCTCCGCATTGCAAGGTGTAATTCTGAAATTTTTTGCTTTTTCCTGCTCCTCTTAGCATGATTAATAAGATTCAAAGAGAGTGAGATGCCAGCTCCTTTCATTCAGTCAGTAGCTTCAAACATTTCTGGTATATGAATAACATGATGTTTTTCAATGGCAAAAATCAATGAATATTGTAAATGCACAAACAGTAATTTCTCCGCATTGCAAGGTGCAATTCTGAAATTTTTTGCTTTTTCCTGCTCCTCATAGCATGATAAAGAAGATTCAAAGAGAGTGAGATGCCAGCTCCTTTCATTCAGTCAGTAGCTTCAATCATTTCTGGTATATGAATAACATGATGATTTTCAATGGCAAAAATCAATGAATATTGTAAATGCACAAACAGTAATTTCTCCGCATTGCAAGGTGCAATTCTGAAATTTTTTGCTTTTTCCTGCTCCTCTTAGCATGATAAAGAAGATTCAAAGAGAGCGAGATGCCAGCTCCTTTCATTCAGTCAGTAGCTTCAATCATTTCTGGTATATGAATAACATGATGTTTTTCAATGGCAAAAATCAATGAATATTGTAAATGCACAAACAGTAATTTCTCCGCATTGCAAGGTGCAATTCTGAAATTTTTTGCTTTTTCCTGCTCCTCTTAGCATGATAAAGAAGATTCAAAGAGAGTGAGATGCCAGCTCCTTTCATTCAGTCAGTAGCTTCAATCATTTCTGGTATATGAATAACATGATGTTTTTCAATGGCAAAAATCAATGAATATTGTAAATGCACAAACAGTAGTTTCTCCGCATTGCAAGGTGCAATTCTGAAATTTTTTGCTTTTTCCTGCTCCTCTTAGCATGATAAAGAAGATTCAAAGAGAGTGAGATGCCAGCTCCTTTCATTCAGTCAGTAGCTTCAAGCATTTCTGGTAGATGAATAACATGATGTTTTTCAATGGCAAAAATCAATGAATATTGTAAATGCACAAAGAGTAATTTCTCCGCATTGCAAGGTGCAATTCTGAAATTTTTTGCTTTTTCCTGCTTCTCTTAGCATGATAAAGAAGATTTAAAGAGAGTGAGATGCCAGCTCCTTTCATTCAGTCAGTAGCTTCAATCATTTCTGGACGTTTTTCAATGGCAAAAATCAATGAATATTGTAAATGCACAAACAGTAATTTCTCCGCATTGCAAGGTGCAATTCGGAAATTTTTTGCTTTTTCCTGCTCCTCTTAGCATGATAAAGAACATTCAAAGAGAGTGAGATGCCAGCTCCTTTCATTCAGTCAGTAGCTTCAATCATTTCTGGTATATGAATAACATGATGTTTTTCAATGGCAAAAATCAATGAATTTTTTAAATGCACAAACAGTAATTTCTCCGCATTGCAAGGTGCAATTCTGAAATTTTTTGCTTTTTCCTGCTCCTCTTAGCATGATAAAGAAGATTCGAAGAGAGTGAGATGCCAGCTCCTTTCATTCAGTCAGTAGCTTCAATCATTTCTGGACGTTTTTCAATGGCAAAAATCAATGAATATTGTAAATGCACAAACAGTAATTTCTCCGCATTGCAAGGTGCAATTCTGAAACTTTTTGCTTTTTCCTGCTCCTCTTAGCATGATAAAGAAGATTCAAAGAGAGTGAGATGCCAGCTCCTTTCATTCAGTCAGTAGCTTCAAACATTTCTGGTATATGAATAACATGATGTTTTTCAATGGCAAAAATCAATGAATATTGTAAATGCACAAACAGTAATTTCTCCGCATTGCAAGGTGCAATTCTGAAATTTTTTGCTTTTTCCTGCTCCTCTTAGCATGATAAAGAAGATTCAAAGAGAGTGAGATGCCAGCTCCTTTCATTCAGTCAGTAGCTTCAATCATTTCTGGTATATGAATAACATGATGTTTTTCAATGGCAAAAATCAATGAATATTGTAAATGCACAAACAGTAGTTTCTCCGCATTGCAAGGTGCAATTCTGAAATTTTTTGCTTTTTCCTGCTCCTCTTAGCATGATAAAGAAGATTCAAAGAGAGTGAGATGCCAGCTCCTTTCATTCAGTCAGTAGCTTCAAGCATTTCTGGTAGATGAATAACATGATGTTTTTCAATGGCAAAAATCAATGAATATTGTAAATGCACAAAGAGTAATTTCTCCGCATTGCAAGGTGCAATTCTGAAATTTTTTGCTTTTTCCTGCTTCTCTTAGCATGATAAAGAAGATTTAAAGAGAGTGAGATGCCAGCTCCTTTTATTCAGTCAGTAGCTTCAATCATTTCTGGACGTTTTTCAATGGCAAAAATCAATGAATATTGTAAATGCACAAACAGTAATTTCTCCGCATTGCAAGGTGCAATTCGGAAATTTTTTGCTTTTTCCTGCTCCTCTTAGCATGATAAAGAACATTCAAAGAGAGTGAGATGCCAGCTCCTTTCATTCAGTCAGTAGCTTCAATCATTTCTGGTATATGAATAACATGATGTTTTTCAATGGCAAAAATCAATGAATTTTTTAAATGCACAAACAGTAATTTCTCCGCATTGCAAGGTGCAATTCTGAAATTTTTTGCTTTTTCCTGCTCCTCTTAGCATGATAAAGAAGATTCGAAGAGAGTGAGATGCCAGCTCCTTTCATTCAGTCAGTAGCTTCAATCATTTCTGGACGTTTTTCAATGGCAAAAATCAATGAATATTGTAAATGCACAAACAGTAATTTCTCCGCATTGCAAGGTGCAATTCTGAAATTTTTTGCTTTTTCCTGCTCCTCTTAGCATGATAAAGAAGATTCAAAGAGAGTGAGATGCCAGCTCCTTTCATTCAGTCAGTAGCTTCAAACATTTCTGGTATATGAATAACATGATGTTTTTCAATGGCAAAAATCAATGAATATTGTAAATGCACAAACAGTAATTTCTCCGCATTGCAAGGTGCAATTCTGAAATTTTTTGCTTTTTCCTGCTCCTCTTAGCATGATAAAGAAGATTCAAAGAGAGTGAGATGCCAGCTCCTTTCATTCAGTCAGTAGCTTCAATCATTTCTGGACGTTTTTCAATGGCAAAAATCAATGAATATTGTAAATGCACAAACAGTAATTTCTCCGCATTGCAAGGTGCAATTCTGAAATTTTTTGCTTTTTCCTGCTCCTCTTAGCATGATAAAGAAGATTCAAAGAGAGTGAGATGCCAGCTCCTTTCATTCAGTCAGTAGCTTTAATCATTTCTGGACGTTTTTCAATGGCAAAAATCAATGAATATTGTAAATGCACAAACAGTAATTTCTCCGCATTGCAAGGTGTAATTCTGAAATTTTTTGCTTTTTCCTGCTCCTCTTAGCATGATTAATAAGATTCAAAGAGAGTGAGATGCCAGCTCCTTTCATTCAGTCAGTAGCTTCAAACATTTCTGGTATATGAATAACATGATGTTTTTCAATGGCAAAAATCAATGAATATTGTAAATGCACAAACAGTAATTTCTCCGCATTGCAAGGTGCAATTCTGAAATTTTTTGCTTTTTCCTGCTCCTCATAGCATGATAAAGAAGATTCAAAGAGAGTGAGATGCCAGCTCCTTTCATTCAGTCAGTAGCTTCAATCATTTCTGGTATATGAATAACATGATGATTTTCAATGGCAAAAATCAATGAATATTGTAAATGCACAAACAGTAATTTCTCCGCATTGCAAGGTGCAATTCTGAAATTTTTTGCTTTTTCCTGCTCCTCTTAGCATGATAAAGAAGATTCAAAGAGAGCGAGATGCCAGCTCCTTTCATTCAGTCAGTAGCTTCAATCATTTCTGGTATATGAATAACATGATGTTTTTCAATGGCAAAAATCAATGAATATTGTAAATGCACAAACAGTAATTTCTCCGCATTGCAAGGTGCAATTCTGAAATTTTTTGCTTTTTCCTGCTCCTCTTAGCATGATAAAGAAGATTCAAAGAGAGTGAGATGCCAGCTCCTTTCATTCAGTCAGTAGCTTCAATCATTTCTGGTATATGAATAACATGATGTTTTTCAATGGCAAAAATCAATGAATATTGTAAATGCACAAACAGTAGTTTCTCCGCATTGCAAGGTGCAATTCTGAAATTTTTTGCTTTTTCCTGCTCCTCTTAGCATGATAAAGAAGATTCAAAGAGAGTGAGATGCCAGCTCCTTTCATTCAGTCAGTAGCTTCAAGCATTTCTGGTAGATGAATAACATGATGTTTTTCAATGGCAAAAATCAATGAATATTGTAAATGCACAAAGAGTAATTTCTCCGCATTGCAAGGTGCAATTCTGAAATTTTTTGCTTTTTCCTGCTTCTCTTAGCATGATAAAGAAGATTTAAAGAGAGTGAGATGCCAGCTCCTTTCATTCAGTCAGTAGCTTCAATCATTTCTGGACGTTTTTCAATGGCAAAAATCAATGAATATTGTAAATGCACAAACAGTAATTTCTCCGCATTGCAAGGTGCAATTCGGAAATTTTTTGCTTTTTCCTGCTCCTCTTAGCATGATAAAGAACATTCAAAGAGAGTGAGATGCCAGCTCCTTTCATTCAGTCAGTAGCTTCAATCATTTCTGGTATATGAATAACATGATGTTTTTCAATGGCAAAAATCAATGAATTTTTTAAATGCACAAACAGTAATTTCTCCGCATTGCAAGGTGCAATTCTGAAATTTTTTGCTTTTTCCTGCTCCTCTTAGCATGATAAAGAAGATTCGAAGAGAGTGAGATGCCAGCTCCTTTCATTCAGTCAGTAGCTTCAATCATTTCTGGACGTTTTTCAATGGCAAAAATCAATGAATATTGTAAATGCACAAACAGTAATTTCTCCGCATTGCAAGGTGCAATTCTGAAACTTTTTGCTTTTTCCTGCTCCTCTTAGCATGATAAAGAAGATTCAAAGAGAGTGAGATGCCAGCTCCTTTCATTCAGTCAGTAGCTTCAAACATTTCTGGTATATGAATAACATGATGTTTTTCAATGGCAAAAATCAATGAATATTGTAAATGCACAAACAGTAATTTCTCCGCATTGCAAGGTGCAATTCTGAAATTTTTTGCTTTTTCCTGCTCCTCTTAGCATGATAAAGAAGATTCAAAGAGAGTGAGATGCCAGCTCCTTTCATTCAGTCAGTAGCTTCAATCATTTCTGGTATATGAATAACATGATGTTTTTCAATGGCAAAAATCAATGAATATTGTAAATGCACAAACAGTAGTTTCTCCGCATTGCAAGGTGCAATTCTGAAATTTTTTGCTTTTTCCTGCTCCTCTTAGCATGATAAAGAAGATTCAAAGAGAGTGAGATGCCAGCTCCTTTCATTCAGTCAGTAGCTTCAAGCATTTCTGGTAGATGAATAACATGATGTTTTTCAATGGCAAAAATCAATGAATATTGTAAATGCACAAAGAGTAATTTCTCCGCATTGCAAGGTGCAATTCTGAAATTTTTTGCTTTTTCCTGCTTCTCTTAGCATGATAAAGAAGATTTAAAGAGAGTGAGATGCCAGCTCCTTTTATTCAGTCAGTAGCTTCAATCATTTCTGGACGTTTTTCAATGGCAAAAATCAATGAATATTGTAAATGCACAAACAGTAATTTCTCCGCATTGCAAGGTGCAATTCGGAAATTTTTTGCTTTTTCCTGCTCCTCTTAGCATGATAAAGAACATTCAAAGAGAGTGAGATGCCAGCTCCTTTCATTCAGTCAGTAGCTTCAATCATTTCTGGTATATGAATAACATGATGTTTTTCAATGGCAAAAATCAATGAATTTTTTAAATGCACAAACAGTAATTTCTCCGCATTGCAAGGTGCAATTCTGAAATTTTTTGCTTTTTCCTGCTCCTCTTAGCATGATAAAGAAGATTCGAAGAGAGTGAGATGCCAGCTCCTTTCATTCAGTCAGTAGCTTCAATCATTTCTGGACGTTTTTCAATGGCAAAAATCAATGAATATTGTAAATGCACAAACAGTAATTTCTCCGCATTGCAAGGTGCAATTCTGAAATTTTTTGCTTTTTCCTGCTCCTCTTAGCATGATAAAGAAGATTCAAAGAGAGTGAGATGCCAGCTCCTTTCATTCAGTCAGTAGCTTCAAACATTTCTGGTATATGAATAACATGATGTTTTTCAATGGCAAAAATCAATGAATATTGTAAATGCACAAACAGTAATTTCTCCGCATTGCAAGGTGCAATTCTGAAATTTTTTGCTTTTTCCTGCTCCTCTTAGCATGATAAAGAAGATTCAAAGAGAGTGAGATGCCAGCTCCTTTCATTCAGTCAGTAGCTTCAATCATTTCTGGACGTTTTTCAATGGCAAAAATCAATGAATATTGTAAATGCACAAACAGTAATTTCTCCGCATTGCAAGGTGCAATTCTGAAATTTTTTGCTTTTTCCTGCTCCTCTTAGCATGATAAAGAAGATTCAAAGAGAGTGAGATGCCAGCTCCTTTCATTCAGTCAGTAGCTTTAATCATTTCTGGACGTTTTTCAATGGCAAAAATCAATGAATATTGTAAATGCACAAACAGTAATTTCTCCGCATTGCAAGGTGTAATTCTGAAATTTTTTGCTTTTTCCTGCTCCTCTTAGCATGATTAATAAGATTCAAAGAGAGTGAGATGCCAGCTCCTTTCATTCAGTCAGTAGCTTCAAACATTTCTGGTATATGAATAACATGATGTTTTTCAATGGCAAAAATCAATGAATATTGTAAATGCACAAACAGTAATTTCTCCGCATTGCAAGGTGCAATTCTGAAATTTTTTGCTTTTTCCTGCTCCTCATAGCATGATAAAGAAGATTCAAAGAGAGTGAGATGCCAGCTCCTTTCATTCAGTCAGTAGCTTCAATCATTTCTGGTATATGAATAACATGATGATTTTCAATGGCAAAAATCAATGAATATTGTAAATGCACAAACAGTAATTTCTCCGCATTGCAAGGTGCAATTCTGAAATTTTTTGCTTTTTCCTGCTCCTCTTAGCATGATAAAGAAGATTCAAAGAGAGCGAGATGCCAGCTCCTTTCATTCAGTCAGTAGCTTCAATCATTTCTGGTATATGAATAACATGATGTTTTTCAATGGCAAAAATCAATGAATATTGTAAATGCACAAACAGTAATTTCTCCGCATTGCAAGGTGCAATTCTGAAATTTTTTGCTTTTTCCTGCTCCTCTTAGCATGATAAAGAAGATTCAAAGAGAGTGAGATGCCAGCTCCTTTCATTCAGTCAGTAGCTTCAATCATTTCTGGTATATGAATAACATGATGTTTTTCAATGGCAAAAATCAATGAATATTGTAAATGCACAAACAGTAGTTTCTCCGCATTGCAAGGTGCAATTCTGAAATTTTTTGCTTTTTCCTGCTCCTCTTAGCATGATAAAGAAGATTCAAAGAGAGTGAGATGCCAGCTCCTTTCATTCAGTCAGTAGCTTCAAGCATTTCTGGTAGATGAATAACATGATGTTTTTCAATGGCAAAAATCAATGAATATTGTAAATGCACAAAGAGTAATTTCTCCGCATTGCAAGGTGCAATTCTGAAATTTTTTGCTTTTTCCTGCTTCTCTTAGCATGATAAAGAAGATTTAAAGAGAGTGAGATGCCAGCTCCTTTCATTCAGTCAGTAGCTTCAATCATTTCTGGACGTTTTTCAATGGCAAAAATCAATGAATATTGTAAATGCACAAACAGTAATTTCTCCGCATTGCAAGGTGCAATTCGGAAATTTTTTGCTTTTTCCTGCTCCTCTTAGCATGATAAAGAACATTCAAAGAGAGTGAGATGCCAGCTCCTTTCATTCAGTCAGTAGCTTCAATCATTTCTGGTATATGAATAACGATGTTTTTCAATGGCAAAAATCAATGAATTTTTTAAATGCACAAACAGTAATTTCTCCGCATTGCAAGGTGCAATTCTGAAATTTTTTGCTTTTTCCTGCTCCTCTTAGCATGATAAAGAAGATTCGAAGAGAGTGAGATGCCAGCTCCTTTCATTCAGTCAGTAGCTTCAATCATTTCTGGACGTTTTTCAATGGCAAAAATCAATGAATATTGTAAATGCACAAACAGTAATTTCTCCGCATTGCAAGGTGCAATTCTGAAATTTTTTGCTTTTTCCTGCTCCTCTTAGCATGATAAAGAAGATTCAAAGAGAGTGAGATGCCAGCTCCTTTCATTCAGTCAGTAGCTTCAAGCATTTCTGGTATATGAATAACATGATGTTTTTCAATGGCAAAAATCAATGAATATTGTAAATGCACAAACAGTAATTTCTCCGCATTGCAAGGTGCAATTCTGAAATTTTTTGCTTTTTCCTGCTCCTCTTAGCATGATAAAGAAGATTCAAAGAGAGTGAGATGCCAGCTCCTTTCATTCAGTCAGTAGCTTCAATCATTTCTGGACGTTTTTCAATGGCAAAAATCAATGAATATTGTAAATGCACAAACAGTAATTTCTCCGCATTGCAAGGTGCAATTCTGAAATTTTTTGCTTTTTCCTGCTCCTCTTAGCATGATAAAGAAGATTCAAAGAGAGTGAGATGCCAGCTCCTTTCATTCAGTCAGTAGCTTTAATCATTTCTGGACGTTTTTCAATGGCAAAAATCAATGAATATTGTAAATGCACAAACAGTAATTTCTCCGCATTGCAAGGTGTAATTCTGAAATTTTTTGCTTTTTCCTGCTCCTCTTAGCATGATTAATAAGATTCAAAGAGAGTGAGATGCCAGCTCCTTTCATTCAGTCAGTAGCTTCAATCATTTCTGGTATATGAATAACATGATGTTATTCAATGGCAAAAATCAATGAATATTGTAAATGCACAAACAGTAATTTCTCCGCATTGCAAGGTGCAATTCTGAAATTTTTTTGCTTTTTCCTGCTCCTCTTAGCATGATAAAGAAGATTCAAAGAGAGTGAGATGCCAGCTCCTTTCATTCAGTCAGTAGCTTCAATCATTTCTGGACGTTTTTCAATGGCAAAAATCAATGAATATTGTAAATGCACAAACAGTAATTTCTCCGCATTGCAAGGTGCAATTCTGAAATTTTTTGCTTTTTCCTGCTCCTCTTAGCATGATAAAGAAGATTCAAAGAGAGTGAGATGCCAGCTCCTTTCATTCAGTCAGTAGCTTCAATCATTTCTGGACGTTTTTCAATGGCAAAAATCAATGAATATTGTAAATGCAGAAACAGTAATTTCTCCGCATTGCAAGGTGCAATTCTGAAATTTTTTGCCTTTTCCTGCTCCTCTTAGCATGATAAAGACGATTCAAAGAGAGTGAGATGCCAGCTCCTTTCATTCAGTCAGTAGCTTCAAACATTTCTGGTATATGAATAACATGTTTTTCAATGGCAAAAATCAATGAATATTGTAAATGTACAAACAGTAATTTCTCCGCATTGCAAGGTGCAATTGTGAAATTTTTTGCTTTTTCCTGCTCCTCTTAGCATGATAAAGAAGATTCAAAGAGAGTGATATGCCAGCTCCTTTCATTCAGTCAGTAGCTTCAATCATTTCTGGACGTTTTTCAATGGCAAAAATCAATGAATATTGTAAATGCACAAACAGTAATTTCTCCGCATTGCAAGGTGCAATTCTGAAATTTTTTGCTTTTTCCTGCTCCTCTTAGCATTACAAAGAAGATTCAAAGAGAGTGAGATGCCAGCTCCTTTCATTCAGTCAGTAGCTTCAATCATTTCTGGACGTTTTTCAATGGCAAAAATCAATGAATATTGTAAATGCACAAACAGTAATTTCTCCGCATTACAAGTTGCAATTCTGAAATTTTTTGCTTTTTCCTGCTCCTCTTAGCATGATAAAGAAGATTCAAAGAGAGTGAGATGCCAGCTCCTTTCATTCAGTCAGTAGCTTCAAACATTTCAGGTATATGAATAACATGATGTTTTTCAATGGCAAAAATCAATGAATATTGTAAATGCACAAACAGTAATTTCTCCGCATTGCAAGGTGCAAGTCTGAAATTTTTTGCTTTTTCCTGCTCCTCTTAGCATGATAAAGAAGATTCAAAGAGAGTGAGATGCCAGCTACTTTCATTCAGTCAGTAGCTTCAATCATTTCTGGACGTTTTTCAATGGTAAAAATCAATGAATATTGTAAATGCACAAACAGTAATTTCTCCACATTGCAAGGTGCAATTCTGAAATTTTTTGCTTTTTCCTGCTCCTCTTAGCATGATAAAGAAGATTCAAAGAGAGTGAGATGCCAGCTCCTTTCATTCAGTCAGTAGCTTCAAGCATTTCTGGTAGATGAATAACATGATGTTTTTCAATGGCAAAAATCAATGAATATTGTAAATGCACAAAGAGTAATTTCTCCGCATTGCAAGGTGCAATTCTGAAATTTTTTGCTTTTTCCTGCTTCTCTTAGCATGATAAAGAAGATTTAAAGAGAGTGAGATGCCAGCTCCTTTCATTCAGTCAGTAGCTTCAATCATTTCTGGACGTTTTTCAATGGCAAAAATCAATGAATATTGTAAATGCACAAACAGTAATTTCTCCGCATTGCAAGGTGCAATTCGGAAATTTTTTGCTTTTTCCTGCTCCTCTTAGCATGATAAAGAACATTCAAAGAGAGTGAGATGCCAGCTCCTTTCATTCAGTCAGTAGCTTCAATCATTTCTGGTATATGAATAACGATGTTTTTCAATGGCAAAAATCAATGAATTTTTTAAATGCACAAACAGTAATTTCTCCGCATTGCAAGGTGCAATTCTGAAATTTTTTGCTTTTTCCTGCTCCTCTTAGCATGATAAAGAAGATTCAAAGAGAGTGAGATGCCAGCTCCTTTCATTCAGTCAGTAGCTTCAAACATTTCAGGTATATGAATAACATGATGTTTTTCAATGGCAAAAATCAATGAATATTGTAAATGCACAAACAGTAATTTCTCCGCATTGCAAGGTGCAAGTCTGAAATTTTTTGCTTTTTCCTGCTCCTCTTAGCATGATAAAGAAGATTCAAAGAGAGTGAGATGCCAGCTACTTTCATTCAGTCAGTAGCTTCAATCATTTCTGGACGTTTTTCAATGGTAAAAATCAATGAATATTGTAAATGCACAAACAGTAATTTCTCCACATTGCAAGGTGCAATTCTGAAATTTTTTGCTTTTTCCTGCTCCTCTTAGCATGATAAAGAAGATTCAAAGAGAGTGAGATGCCAGCTCCTTTCATTCAGTCAGTAGCTTCAAGCATTTCTGGTAGATGAATAACATGATGTTTTTCAATGGCAAAAATCAATGAATATTGTAAATGCACAAAGAGTAATTTCTCCGCATTGCAAGGTGCAATTCTGAAATTTTTTGCTTTTTCCTGCTTCTCTTAGCATGATAAAGAAGATTTAAAGAGAGTGAGATGCCAGCTCCTTTCATTCAGTCAGTAGCTTCAATCATTTCTGGACGTTTTTCAATGGCAAAAATCAATGAATATTGTAAATGCACAAACAGTAATTTCTCCGCATTGCAAGGTGCAATTCGGAAATTTTTTGCTTTTTCCTGCTCCTCTTAGCATGATAAAGAACATTCAAAGAGAGTGAGATGCCAGCTCCTTTCATTCAGTCAGTAGCTTCAATCATTTCTGGTATATGAATAACGATGTTTTTCAATGGCAAAAATCAATGAATTTTTTAAATGCACAAACAGTAATTTCTCCGCATTGCAAGGTGCAATTCTGAAATTTTTTGCTTTTTCCTGCTCCTCTTAGCATGATAAAGAAGATTCGAAGAGAGTGAGATGCCAGCTCCTTTCATTCAGTCAGTAGCTTCAATCATTTCTGGACGTTTTTCAATGGCAAAAATCAATGAATATTGTAAATGCACAAACAGTAATTTCTCCGCATTGCAAGGTGCAATTCTGAAATTTTTTGCTTTTTCCTGCTCCTCTTAGCATGATAAAGAAGATTCAAAGAGAGTGAGATGCCAGCTCCTTTCATTCAGTCAGTAGCTTCAAACATTTCTGGTATATGAATAACATGATGTTTTTCAATGGCAAAAATCAATGAATATTGTAAATGCACAAACAGTAATTTCTCCGCATTGCAAGGTGCAATTCTGAAATTTTTTGCTTTTTCCTGCTCCTCTTAGCATGATAAAGAAGATTCAAAGAGAGTGAGATGCCAGCTCCTTTCATTCAGTCAGTAGCTTCAATCATTTCTGGACGTTTTTCAATGGCAAAAATCAATGAATATTGTAAATGCACAAACAGTAATTTCTCCGCATTGCAAGGTGCAATTCTGAAATTTTTTGCTTTTTCCTGCTCCTCTTAGCATGATAAAGAAGATTCAAAGAGAGTGAGATGCCAGCTCCTTTCATTCAGTCAGTAGCTTTAATCATTTCTGGACGTTTTTCAATGGCAAAAATCAATGAATATTGTAAATGCACAAACAGTAATTTCTCCGCATTGCAAGGTGTAATTCTGAAATTTTTTGCTTTTTCCTGCTCCTCTTAGCATGATTAATAAGATTCAAAGAGAGTGAGATGCCAGCTCCTTTCATTCAGTCAGTAGCTTCAATCATTTCTGGTATATGAATAACATGATGTTATTCAATGGCAAAAATCAATGAATATTGTAAATGCACAAACAGTAATTTCTCCGCATTGCAAGGTGCAATTCTGAAATTTTTTTGCTTTTTCCTGCTCCTCTTAGCATGATAAAGAAGATTCAAAGAGAGTGAGATGCCAGCTCCTTTCATTCAGTCAGTAGCTTCAATCATTTCTGGACGTTTTTCAATGGCAAAAATCAATGAATATTGTAAATGCACAAACAGTAATTTCTCCGCATTGCAAGGTGCAATTCTGAAATTTTTTGCTTTTTCCTGCTCCTCTTAGCATGATAAAGAAGATTCAAAGAGAGTGAGATGCCAGCTCCTTTCATTCAGTCAGTAGCTTCAATCATTTCTGGACGTTTTTCAATGGCAAAAATCAATGAATATTGTAAATGCACAAACAGTAATTTCTCCGCATTGCAAGGTGCAATTCTGAAATTTTTTGCTTTTTCCTGCTCCTCTTAGCATGATAAAGAAGATTCAAAGAGAGTGAGATGCCAGCTCCTTTCATTCAGTCAGTAGCTTTAATCATTTCTGGACGTTTTTCAATGGCAAAAATCAATGAATATTGTAAATGCACAAACAGTAATTTCTCCGCATTGCAAGGTGTAATTCTGAAATTTTTTGCTTTTTCCTGCTCCTCTTAGCATGATTAATAAGATTCAAAGAGAGTGAGATGCCAGCTCCTTTCATTCAGTCAGTAGCTTCAATCATTTCTGGTATATGAATAACATGATGTTATTCAATGGCAAAAATCAATGAATATTGTAAATGCACAAACAGTAATTTCTCCGCATTGCAAGGTGCAATTCTGAAATTTTTTTGCTTTTTCCTGCTCCTCTTAGCATGATAAAGAAGATTCAAAGAGAGTGAGATGCCAGCTCCTTTCATTCAGTCAGTAGCTTCAATCATTTCTGGACGTTTTTCAATGGCAAAAATCAATGAATATTGTAAATGCACAAACAGTAATTTCTCCGCATTGCAAGGTGCAATTCTGAAATTTTTTGCTTTTTCCTGCTCCTCTTAGCATGATAAAGAAGATTCAAAGAGAGTGAGATGCCAGCTCCTTTCATTCAGTCAGTAGCTTCAATCATTTCTGGACGTTTTTCAATGGCAAAAATCAATGAATATTGTAAATGCAGAAACAGTAATTTCTCCGCATTGCAAGGTGCAATTCTGAAATTTTTTGCCTTTTCCTGCTCCTCTTAGCATGATAAAGACGATTCAAAGAGAGTGAGATGCCAGCTCCTTTCATTCAGTCAGTAGCTTCAAACATTTCTGGTATATGAATAACATGTTTTTCAATGGCAAAAATCAATGAATATTGTAAATGTACAAACAGTAATTTCTCCGCATTGCAAGGTGCAATTGTGAAATTTTTTGCTTTTTCCTGCTCCTCTTAGCATGATAAAGAAGATTCAAAGAGAGTGATATGCCAGCTCCTTTCATTCAGTCAGTAGCTTCAATCATTTCTGGACGTTTTTCAATGGCAAAAATCAATGAATATTGTAAATGCACAAACAGTAATTTCTCCGCATTGCAAGGTGCAATTCTGAAATTTTTTGCTTTTTCCTGCTCCTCTTAGCATTACAAAGAAGATTCAAAGAGAGTGAGATGCCAGCTCCTTTCATTCAGTCAGTAGCTTCAATCATTTCTGGACGTTTTTCAATGGCAAAAATCAATGAATATTGTAAATGCACAAACAGTAATTTCTCCGCATTGCAAGTTGCAATTCTGAAATTTTTTGCTTTTTCCTGCTCCTCTTAGCATGATAAAGAAGATTCAAAGAGAGTGAGATGCCAGCTCCTTTCATTCAGTCAGTAGCTTCAAACATTTCAGGTATATGAATAACATGATGTTTTTCAATGGCAAAAATCAATGAATATTGTAAATGCACAAACAGTAATTTCTCCGCATTGCAAGGTGCAAGTCTGAAATTTTTTGCTTTTTCCTGCTCCTCTTAGCATGATAAAGAAGATTCAAAGAGAGTGAGATGCCAGCTACTTTCATTCAGTCAGTAGCTTCAATCATTTCTGGACGTTTTTCAATGGTAAAAATCAATGAATATTGTAAATGCACAAACAGTAATTTCTCCACATTGCAAGGTGCAATTCTGAAATTTTTTGCTTTTTCCTGCTCCTCTTAGCATGATAAAGAAGATTCAAAGAGAGTGAGATGCCAGCTCCTTTCATTCAGTCAGTAGCTTCAAGCATTTCTGGTAGATGAATAACATGATGTTTTTCAATGGCAAAAATCAATGAATATTGTAAATGCACAAAGAGTAATTTCTCCGCATTGCAAGGTGCAATTCTGAAATTTTTTGCTTTTTCCTGCTTCTCTTAGCATGATAAAGAAGATTTAAAGAGAGTGAGATGCCAGCTCCTTTCATTCAGTCAGTAGCTTCAATCATTTCTGGACGTTTTTCAATGGCAAAAATCAATGAATATTGTAAATGCACAAACAGTAATTTCTCCGCATTGCAAGGTGCAATTCGGAAATTTTTTGCTTTTTCCTGCTCCTCTTAGCATGATAAAGAACATTCAAAGAGAGTGAGATGCCAGCTCCTTTCATTCAGTCAGTAGCTTCAATCATTTCTGGTATATGAATAACGATGTTTTTCAATGGCAAAAATCAATGAATTTTTTAAATGCACAAACAGTAATTTCTCCGCATTGCAAGGTGCAATTCTGAAATTTTTTGCTTTTTCCTGCTCCTCTTAGCATGATAAAGAAGATTCGAAGAGAGTGAGATGCCAGCTCCTTTCATTCAGTCAGTAGCTTCAATCATTTCTGGACGTTTTTCAATGGCAAAAATCAATGAATATTGTAAATGCACAAACAGTAATTTCTCCGCATTGCAAGGTGCAATTCTGAAATTTTTTGCTTTTTCCTGCTCCTCTTAGCATGATAAAGAAGATTCAAAGAGAGTGAGATGCCAGCTCCTTTCATTCAGTCAGTAGCTTCAAACATTTCTGGTATATGAATAACATGATGTTTTTCAATGGCAAAAATCAATGAATATTGTAAATGCACAAACAGTAATTTCTCCGCATTGCAAGGTGCAATTCTGAAATTTTTTGCTTTTTCCTGCTCCTCTTAGCATGATAAAGAAGATTCAAAGAGAGTGAGATGCCAGCTCCTTTCATTCAGTCAGTAGCTTCAATCATTTCTGGACGTTTTTCAATGGCAAAAATCAATGAATATTGTAAATGCACAAACAGTAATTTCTCCGCATTGCAAGGTGCAATTCTGAAATTTTTTGCTTTTTCCTGCTCCTCTTAGCATGATAAAGAAGATTCAAAGAGAGTGAGATGCCAGCTCCTTTCATTCAGTCAGTAGCTTTAATCATTTCTGGACGTTTTTCAATGGCAAAAATCAATGAATATTGTAAATGCACAAACAGTAATTTCTCCGCATTGCAAGGTGTAATTCTGAAATTTTTTGCTTTTTCCTGCTCCTCTTAGCATGATTAATAAGATTCAAAGAGAGTGAGATGCCAGCTCCTTTCATTCAGTCAGTAGCTTCAATCATTTCTGGTATATGAATAACATGATGTTATTCAATGGCAAAAATCAATGAATATTGTAAATGCACAAACAGTAATTTCTCCGCATTGCAAGGTGCAATTCTGAAATTTTTTTGCTTTTTCCTGCTCCTCTTAGCATGATAAAGAAGATTCAAAGAGAGTGAGATGCCAGCTCCTTTCATTCAGTCAGTAGCTTCAATCATTTCTGGACGTTTTTCAATGGCAAAAATCAATGAATATTGTAAATGCACAAACAGTAATTTCTCCGCATTGCAAGGTGCAATTCTGAAATTTTTTGCTTTTTCCTGCTCCTCTTAGCATGATAAAGAAGATTCAAAGAGAGTGAGATGCCAGCTCCTTTCATTCAGTCAGTAGCTTCAATCATTTCTGGACGTTTTTCAATGGCAAAAATCAATGAATATTGTAAATGCAGAAACAGTAATTTCTCCGCATTGCAAGGTGCAATTCTGAAATTTTTTGCCTTTTCCTGCTCCTCTTAGCATGATAAAGACGATTCAAAGAGAGTGAGATGCCAGCTCCTTTCATTCAGTCAGTAGCTTCAAACATTTCTGGTATATGAATAACATGTTTTTCAATGGCAAAAATCAATGAATATTGTAAATGTACAAACAGTAATTTCTCCGCATTGCAAGGTGCAATTGTGAAATTTTTTGCTTTTTCCTGCTCCTCTTAGCATGATAAAGAAGATTCAAAGAGAGTGATATGCCAGCTCCTTTCATTCAGTCAGTAGCTTCAATCATTTCTGGACGTTTTTCAATGGCAAAAATCAATGAATATTGTAAATGCACAAACAGTAATTTCTCCGCATTGCAAGGTGCAATTCTGAAATTTTTTGCTTTTTCCTGCTCCTCTTAGCATTACAAAGAAGATTCAAAGAGAGTGAGATGCCAGCTCCTTTCATTCAGTCAGTAGCTTCAATCATTTCTGGACGTTTTTCAATGGCAAAAATCAATGAATATTGTAAATGCACAAACAGTAATTTCTCCGCATTGCAAGTTGCAATTCTGAAATTTTTTGCTTTTTCCTGCTCCTCTTAGCATGATAAAGAAGATTCAAAGAGAGTGAGATGCCAGCTCCTTTCATTCAGTCAGTAGCTTCAAACATTTCAGGTATATGAATAACATGATGTTTTTCAATGGCAAAAATCAATGAATATTGTAAATGCACAAACAGTAATTTCTCCGCATTGCAAGGTGCAAGTCTGAAATTTTTTGCTTTTTCCTGCTCCTCTTAGCATGATAAAGAAGATTCAAAGAGAGTGAGATGCCAGCTACTTTCATTCAGTCAGTAGCTTCAATCATTTCTGGACGTTTTTCAATGGTAAAAATCAATGAATATTGTAAATGCACAAACAGTAATTTCTCCACATTGCAAGGTGCAATTCTGAAATTTTTTGCTTTTTCCTGCTCCTCTTAGCATGATAAAGAAGATTCAAAGAGAGTGAGATGCCAGCTCCTTTCATTCAGTCAGTAGCTTCAAACATTTCTGGTATATGAATAACATGATGTTTTTCAATGGCAAAAATCAATGAATATTGTAAATGCACAAACAGTAATTTCTCCGCATTGCAAGGTGCAATTCTGAAATTTTTTGCTTTTTCCTGCTCCTCTTAGCATGATAAAGAAGATTCAAAGAGAGTGAGATGCCAGCTCCTTTCATTCAGTCAGTAGCTTCAAACATTTCTGGTATATGAATAACATGATGTTTTTCAATGGCAAAAATCAATGAATATTGTAAATGCACAAACAGTAATTTCTTCGCATTGCAAGGTGCAAGTCTGAAATTTTTTGCTTTTTCCTGCTCCTCTTAGCATGATAAAGAAGATTCAAAGAGAGTGAGATGCCAGCTACTTTCATTCAGTCAGTAGCTTCAATCATTTCTGTACGTTTTTCAATGGTAAAAATCAATGAATATTGTAAATGCACAAACAGTAATTTCTCCACATTGCAAGGTGCAATTCTGAAATTTTTTGCTTTTTCCTGCTCCTCTTAGCATGATAAAGAAGATTCAAAGAGAGTGAGATGCCAGCTCCTTTCATTCAGTCAGTAGCTACAAACATTTCTGGTATATGAATAACATGATGTTTTTCAATGGCAAAAATCAATGAATATTGTAAATGCACAAACAGTAATTTCTCCGCATTGCAAGGTGCAATTCTGAAATTTTTGCTTTTTCCTGCTCCTCTTAGCATGATAAAGAAGATTCAAAGAGAGTGAGATGCCAGCTCCTTTCATTCAGTCAGTAGCTTCAATCATTTCTGGATGTTTTTCAATGGCAAAAATCAATGAATATTGTAAATGCACAAACTGTAATTTCTCCGCATTGCAAGGTGCAATTCTGAAATTTTTTGCTTTTTCCTGCTCCTCTTAGCATGATAAAGAAGATTCAAAGAGAGTGAGATGCCAGCTCCTTTCATTCAGTCAGTAGCTTCAATCATTTCTGGACGTTTTTCAATGGCAAAAATCAATGAATATTGTAAATGCACAAACAGTAATTTCTCCGCATTGCAAGGTGCAATTCTGAAATTTTTAGCTTTTTCCTGCTCCTCTTAGCATGATAAAGAAGATTCAAAGAGAGTGAGATGCCAGCTCCTTTCATTCAGTCAGTACCTTCAATCATTTCTGGACGTTTTTCAATGGCAAAAATCAATGAATATTGTAAATGCACAAACAGTAATTTCTCCGCATTGCAAGGTGCAATTCTGAAATCTTTTGTTTTTTCCCGCTCCTCTAGCATGATAAAGAAGATTCAAAGAGAGTGAGGTGCCAGCTCCTTTCATTCAGTCAGTAGCTTCAAACATTTCTATTATATGAATAACATGTTTTTCAATGGCAAAAATCAATGAATATTGTAAATGCACAAACAGTAATTTCTCCGCATTGCAAGGTGCAATTCTGAAATTTTTTGCTTTTTCCTGCTCCTCTTAGCATGATAAAGAAGATTCAAAGAGAGTGAGATGCCAGCTCCTTTCATTCAGTCAGTAGCTTCAATCATTTCTGGACGTTTTTCAATGGCAAAAATCAATGAATATTGTAAATGCACAAACAGTAATTTCTCCGCATTGCAAGGTGCAATTCTGAAATTTTTTGCTTTTTCCTGCTCCTCTTAGCATGATAAAGAAGATTCAAAGAGAGTGAGATGCCAGCTCCTTTCATTCAGTCAGTAGCTTCAAATGTTTCTGGTATATGAATAACATGATGTTTTTCAATGGCAAAAATCAATGAATATTGTAAATGCACAAACAGTAATTTCTCCGCATTGCAAGGTGCAAGTCTGAAATTTTTTGCTTTTTCCTGCTCCTCTTAGCATGATAAAGAAGGTTCAAAGAGAGTGAGATGCCAGCTACTTTCATTCAGTCAGTAGCTTCAATCATTTCTGGACGTTTTTCAATGGTAAAAATCAATGAATATTGTAAATGCACAAACAGTAATTTCTCCACATTGCAAGGTGCAATTCTGAAATTTTTTGCTTTTTCCTGCTCCTCTTAGCATGATAAAGAAGATTCAAAGAGAGTGAGATGCCAGCTCCTTTCATTCAGTCAGTAGCTTCAATCATTTCTGGACGTTTTTCAATGGCAAAAATCAATGAATATTGTAAATGCACAAACAGTAATTTCTCCGCATTGCAAGGTGCAATTCTGAAATTTTTTGCTTTTTCCTGCTCCTCTTAGCATGATAAAGAAGATTCAAAGAGAGTGAGATGCCAGCTCCTTTCATTCAGTCAGTAGCTTCAAACATTTCTGGTATATGAATAACATGATGTTTTTCAATGGCAAAAATCAATGAATATTGTAAATGCACAAACAGTAATTTCTCCGCATTGCAAGGTGCAATTCTGAAATTTTTTGCTTTTTCCTGCTCCTCTTAGCATGATAAAGAAGATTCAAAGAGAGTGAGATGCCAGCTCCTTTCATTCAGTCAGTAACTTCAAACATTTCTGGTATATGAATAACATGATGTTTTTCAATGGCAAAAATCAATGAATATTGTAAATGCACAAACAGTAATTTCTCCGCATTGCAAGGTGCAAGTCTGAAATTTTTTGCTTTTTCCTGCTCCTCTTAGCATGATAAAGAAGATTCAAAGAGAGTGAGATGCCAGCTACTTTCATTCAGTCAGTAGCTTCAATCATTTCTGTACGTTTTTCAATGGTAAAAATCAATGAATATTGTAAATGCACAAACAGTAATTTCTCCACATTGCAAGGTGCAATTCTGAAATTTTTTGCTTTTTCCTGCTCCTCTTAGCATGATAAAGAAGATTCAAAGAGAGTGAGATGCCAGCTCCTTTCATTCAGTCAGTAGCTTCAAACATTTCTGGTATATGAATAACATGATGTTTTTCAATGGCAAAAATCAATGAATATTGTAAATGCACAAACAGTAATTTCTCCGCATTGCAAGGTGCAATTCTGAAATTTTTGCTTTTTCCTGCTCCTCTTAGCATGATAAAGAAGATTCAAAGAGAGTGAGATGCCAGCTCCTTTCATTCAGTCAGTAGCTTCAATCATTTCTGGATGTTTTTCAATGGCAAAAATCAATGAATATTGTAAATGCACAAACTGTAATTTCTCCGCATTGCAAGGTGCAATTCTGAAATTTTTTGCTTTTTCCTGCTCCTCTTAGCATGATAAAGAAGATTCAAAGAGAGTGAGATGCCAGCTCCTTTCATTCAGTCAGTAGCTTCAATCATTTCTGGACGTTTTTCAATGGCAAAAATCAATGAATATTGTAAATGCACAAACAGTAATTTCTCCGCATTGCAAGGTGCAATTCTGAAATTTTTAGCTTTTTCCTGCTCCTCTTAGCATGATAAAGAAGATTCAAAGAGAGTGAGATGCCAGCTCCTTTCATTCAGTCAGTACCTTCAATCATTTCTGGACGTTTTTCAATGGCAAAAATCAATGAATATTGTAAATGCACAAACAGTAATTTCTCCGCATTGCAAGGTGCAATTCTGAAATCTTTTGTTTTTTCCCGCTCCTCTAGCATGATAAAGAAGATTCAAAGAGAGTGAGGTGCCAGCTCCTTTCATTCAGTCAGTAGCTTCAAACATTTCTATTATATGAATAACATGTTTTTCAATGGCAAAAATCAATGAATATTGTAAATGCACAAACAGTAATTTCTCCGCATTGCAAGGTGCAATTCTGAAATTTTTTGCTTTTTCCTGCTCCTCTTAGCATGATAAAGAAGATTCAAAGAGAGTGAGATGCCAGCTCCTTTCATTCAGTCAGTAGCTTCAATCATTTCTGGACGTTTTTCAATGACAAAAATCAATGAATATTGTAAATGCACAAACAGTAATTTCTCCGCATTGCAAGGTGCAATTCTGAAATTTTTTGCTTTTTCCTGCTCCTCTTAGCATGATAAAGAAGATTCAAAGAGAGTGAGATGCCAGCTCCTTTCATTCAGTCAGTAGCTTCAAACATTTCTGGTATATGAATAACATGATGTTTTTCAATGGCAAAAATCAATGAATATTGTAAATGCACAAACAGTAATTTCTCCGCATTGCAAGGTGCAAGTCTGAAATTTTTTGCTTTTTCCTGCTCCTCTTAGCATGATAAAGAAGATTCAAAGAGAGTGAGATGCCAGCTACTTTCATTCAGTCAGTAGCTTCAATCATTTCTGGACGTTTTTCAATGGTAAAAATCAATGAATATTGTAAATGCACAAACAGTAATTTCTCCACATTGCAAGGTGCAATTCTGAAATTTTTTGCTTTTTCCTGCTCCTCTTAGCATGATAAAGAAGATTCAAAGAGAGTGAGATGCCAGCTCCTTTCATTCAGTCAGTAGCTTCAATCATTTCTGGACGTTTTTCAATGGCAAAAATCAATGAATATTGTAAATGCACAAACAGTAATTTCTCCGCATTGCAAGGTGCAATTCTGAAATTTTTTGCTTTTTCCTGCTCCTCTTAGCATGATAAAGAAGATTCAAAGAGAGTGAGATGCCAGCTCCTTTCATTCAGTCAGTAGCTTCAAACATTTCTGGTATATGAATAACATGATGTTTTTCAATGGCAAAAATCAATGAATATTGTAAATGCACAAACAGTAATTTCTCCGCATTGCAAGGTGCAAGTCTGAAATTTTTTGCTTTTTCCTGCTCCTCTTAGCATGATAAAGAAGATTCAAAGAGAGTGAGATGCCAGCTACTTTCATTCAGTCAGTAGCTTCAATCATTTCTGGACGTTTTTCAATGGTAAAAATCAATGAATATTGTAAATACACAAACAGTAATTTCTCCACATTGCAAGGTGCAATTCTGAAATTTTTTGCTTTTTCCTGCTCCTCTTAGCATGATAAAGAAGATTCAAAGAGAGTGAGATGCCAGCTCCTTTCATTCAGTCAGTAGCTTCAAACATTTCTGGTATATGAATAACATGATGTTTTTCAATGGCAAAAATCAATGAATATTGTAAATGCACAAACAGTAATTTCTCCGCATTGCAAGGTGCAATTCTGAAATTTTTTGCTTTTTCCTGCTCCTCTTAGCATGATAAAGAAGATTCAAAGAGAGTGAGATGCCAGCTCCTTTCATTCAGTCAGTAGCTTCAAACATTTCTGGTATATGAATAACATGATGTTTTTCAATGGCAAAAATCAATGAATATTGTAAATGCACAAACAGTAATTTCTCCGCATTGCAAGGTGCAATTCTGAAATTTTTTGCTTTTTCCTGCTCCTCTTAGCATGATAAAGAAGATTCAAAGAGAGTGAGATGTCAGCTCCTTTCATTCAGTCAGTAGCTTCAAACATTTCTGGTATATGAATAACATGATGTTTTTCAATGGCAAAAATCAATGAATATTGTAAATGCACAAACAGTAATTTCTCCGCATTGCAAGGTGCAATTCTGAAATTTTTTGCTTTTTCCTGCTCCTCTTAGCATGATAAAGAAGATTCAAAGAGAGTGAGATGCCAGCTCCTTTCATTCAGTCAGTAGCTTCAATCATTTCTGGACGTTTTTCAATGGCAAAAATCAATGAATATTGTAAATGCACAAACAGTAATTTCTCCGCATTGCAAGGTGCAATTCTGAAATTTTTTGCTTTTTCCTGCTCCTCTTAGCATGATAAAGAAGATTCAAAGAGAGTGAGATGTCAGCTCCTTTCATTCAGTCAGTAGCTTCAAACATTTCTGGTATATGAATAACATGATGTTTTTCAATGGCAAAAATCAATGAATATTGTAAATGCACAAACAGTAATTTCTCCGCATTGCAAGGTGCAATTCTGAAATTTTTTGCTTTTTCCTGCTCCTCTTAGCATGATAAAGAAGATTCAAAGAGAGTGAGATGCCAGCTCCTTTCATTCAGTCAGTAGCTTCAATCATTTCTGGACGTTTTTCAATGGCAAAAATCAATGAATATTGTAAATGCACAAACAGTAATTTCTCCGCATTGCAAGGTGAAATTCTGAAATTTTTTGCTTTTTCCTGCTCCTCTTAGCATGATAAAGAAGATTCAAAGAGAGTGAGATGCCAGCTCCTTTCGTTCAGTCAGTAGCTTCAATCATTTCTGGACGTTTTTCAATGGCAAAAATCATTGAATATTATAAATGCACAAACAGTAATTTCTCCGCATTGCAAGGTGCAATTCTGAAATTTTTTACTTTTTCCTGCTCCTCTTAGCATGATAAAGAAGATTCAAAGAGAGTGAGATGCCAGCTCCTTTCATTCAGTCAGTAGCTTCAATCATTTCTGGACGTTTTTCAATGGCAAAAATCAATGAATATTGTAAATGCACAAACAGTAATTTCTCCGCATTGCAAGGTGCAATTCTGAAATTTTTTGCTTTTTCCTGCTCCTCTTAGCATGATAAAGAAGATTCAAAGAGAGTGAGATGCCAGCTCCTTTCGTTCAGTCAGTAGCTTCGATCATTTCTGGACGTTTTTCAATGGCAAAAATCATTGAATATTATAAATGCACAAACAGTAATTTCTCCGCATTGCAAGGTGCAATTCTGAAATTTTTTACTTTTTCCTGCTCCTCTTAGCATGATAAAGAAGATTCAAAGAGAGTGAGATGCCAGCTCCTTTCATTCAGTCAGTAGCTTCAATCATTTCTGGTATATGAATAACATGATGTTTTTCAATGGCAAAAATCAATGAATATTGTAAATGCACAAACAGTAATTTCTCCGCATTGCAAGGTGCAATTCTGAAATTTTTTGCTTTTTCCTGCTCCTCTTAGCATGATAAAGAAGATTCAAAGAGAGTGAGATGCCAGCTCCTTTCATTCAGTCAGTAGCTTCAATCATTTCTGGACGTTTTTCAATGGCAAAAATCAATGAATATTGTAAATGCACAAACAGTAATTTCTCCGCATTGCAAGGTGCAATTCTGAAATTTTTTGCTTTTTCCTGCTCCTCTTAGCATGATAAACAAGATTCAAAGAGAGAGAGATGCCAGCTCCTTTCATTCAGTCAGTAGCTTCAATCATTTCTGGACGTTTTTCAATGGCAAAAATCAATGAATATTGTAAATGCACAAACAGTAATTTCTCCGCATTGCAAGGTGCAATTCTGAAATTTTTTGCTTTTTCCTGCTCCTCTTAGCATGATAAAGAAGATTCAAAGAGAGTGAGATGCCAGCTCCTTTCATTCAGTCAGTAGCTTCAAACATTTCTGGTATATGAATAACATGATGTTTTTCAATGGCAAAAATCAATGAATATTGTAAATGCACAAACAGTAATTTCTCCGCATTGCAAGGTGCAATTCTGAAATTTTTTGCTTTTTCCTGCTCCTCTTAGCATGATAAAGAAGATTCAAAGAGAGTGAGATGCCAGCTCCTTTCATTCAGTCAGTAACTTCAAACATTTCTGGTATATGAATAACATGATGTTTTTCAATGGCAAAAATCAATGAATATTGTAAATGCACAAACAGTAATTTCTCCGCATTGCAAGGTGCAAGTCTGAAATTTTTTGCTTTTTCCTGCTCCTCTTAGCATGATAAAGAAGATTCAAAGAGAGTGAGATGCCAGCTACTTTCATTCAGTCAGTAGCTTCAATCATTTCTGTACGTTTTTCAATGGTAAAAATCAATGAATATTGTAAATGCACAAACAGTAATTTCTCCACATTGCAAGGTGCAATTCTGAAATTTTTTGCTTTTTCCTGCTCCTCTTAGCATGATAAAGAAGATTCAAAGAGAGTGAGATGCCAGCTCCTTTCATTCAGTCAGTAGCTTCAAACATTTCTGGTATATGAATAACATGATGTTTTTCAATGGCAAAAATCAATGAATATTGTAAATGCACAAACAGTAATTTCTCCGCATTGCAAGGTGCAATTCTGAAATTTTTGCTTTTTCCTGCTCCTCTTAGCATGATAAAGAAGATTCAAAGAGAGTGAGATGCCAGCTCCTTTCATTCAGTCAGTAGCTTCAATCATTTCTGGATGTTTTTCAATGGCAAAAATCAATGAATATTGTAAATGCACAAACTGTAATTTCTCCGCATTGCAAGGTGCAATTCTGAAATTTTTTGCTTTTTCCTGCTCCTCTTAGCATGATAAAGAAGATTCAAAGAGAGTGAGATGCCAGCTCCTTTCATTCAGTCAGTAGCTTCAATCATTTCTGGACGTTTTTCAATGGCAAAAATCAATGAATATTGTAAATGCACAAACAGTAATTTCTCCGCATTGCAAGGTGCAATTCTGAAATTTTTAGCTTTTTCCTGCTCCTCTTAGCATGATAAAGAAGATTCAAAGAGAGTGAGATGCCAGCTCCTTTCATTCAGTCAGTACCTTCAATCATTTCTGGACGTTTTTCAATGGCAAAAATCAATGAATATTGTAAATGCACAAACAGTAATTTCTCCGCATTGCAAGGTGCAATTCTGAAATCTTTTGTTTTTTCCCGCTCCTCTAGCATGATAAAGAAGATTCAAAGAGAGTGAGGTGCCAGCTCCTTTCATTCAGTCAGTAGCTTCAAACATTTCTATTATATGAATAACATGTTTTTCAATGGCAAAAATCAATGAATATTGTAAATGCACAAACAGTAATTTCTCCGCATTGCAAGGTGCAATTCTGAAATTTTTTGCTTTTTCCTGCTCCTCTTAGCATGATAAAGAAGATTCAAAGAGAGTGAGATGCCAGCTCCTTTCATTCAGTCAGTAGCTTCAATCATTTCTGGACGTTTTTCAATGACAAAAATCAATGAATATTGTAAATGCACAAACAGTAATTTCTCCGCATTGCAAGGTGCAATTCTGAAATTTTTTGCTTTTTCCTGCTCCTCTTAGCATGATAAAGAAGATTCAAAGAGAGTGAGATGCCAGCTCCTTTCATTCAGTCAGTAGCTTCAAACATTTCTGGTATATGAATAACATGATGTTTTTCAATGGCAAAAATCAATGAATATTGTAAATGCACAAACAGTAATTTCTCCGCATTGCAAGGTGCAAGTCTGAAATTTTTTGCTTTTTCCTGCTCCTCTTAGCATGATAAAGAAGATTCAAAGAGAGTGAGATGCCAGCTCCTTTCATTCAGTCAGTAGCTTCAATCATTTCTGGACGTTTTTCAATGGCAAAAATCAATGAATATTGTAAATGCACAAACAGTAATTTCTCCGCATTGCAAGGTGCAATTCTGAAATTTTTTGCTTTTTCCTGCTCCTCTTAGCATGATAAAGAAGATTCAAAGAGAGTGAGATGTCAGCTCCTTTCATTCAGTCAGTAGCTTCAAACATTTCTGGTATATGAATAACATGATGTTTTTCAATGGCAAAAATCAATGAATATTGTAAATGCACAAACAGTAATTTCTCCGCATTGCAAGGTGCAATTCTGAAATTTTTTGCTTTTTCCTGCTCCTCTTAGCATGATAAAGAAGATTCAAAGAGAGTGAGATGCCAGCTCCTTTCATTCAGTCAGTAGCTTCAATCATTTCTGGACGTTTTTCAATGGCAAAAATCAATGAATATTGTAAATGCACAAACAGTAATTTCTCCGCATTGCAAGGTGAAATTCTGAAATTTTTTGCTTTTTCCTGCTCCTCTTAGCATGATAAAGAAGATTCAAAGAGAGTGAGATGCCAGCTCCTTTCGTTCAGTCAGTAGCTTCAATCATTTCTGGACGTTTTTCAATGGCAAAAATCATTGAATATTATAAATGCACAAACAGTAATTTCTCCGCATTGCAAGGTGCAATTCTGAAATTTTTTACTTTTTCCTGCTCCTCTTAGCATGATAAAGAAGATTCAAAGAGAGTGAGATGCCAGCTCCTTTCATTCAGTCAGTAGCTTCAATCATTTCTGGACGTTTTTCAATGGCAAAAATCAATGAATATTGTAAATGCACAAACAGTAATTTCTCCGCATTGCAAGGTGCAATTCTGAAATTTTTTGCTTTTTCCTGCTCCTCTTAGCATGATAAAGAAGATTCAAAGAGAGTGAGATGCCAGCTCCTTTCGTTCAGTCAGTAGCTTCGATCATTTCTGGACGTTTTTCAATGGCAAAAATCATTGAATATTATAAATGCACAAACAGTAATTTCTCCGCATTGCAAGGTGCAATTCTGAAATTTTTTACTTTTTCCTGCTCCTCTTAGCATGATAAAGAAGATTCAAAGAGAGTGAGATGCCAGCTCCTTTCATTCAGTCAGTAGCTTCAATCATTTCTGGTATATGAATAACATGATGTTTTTCAATGGCAAAAATCAATGAATATTGTAAATGCACAAACAGTAATTTCTCCGCATTGCAAGGTGCAATTCTGAAATTTTTTGCTTTTTCCTGCTCCTCTTAGCATGATAAAGAAGATTCAAAGAGAGTGAGATGCCAGCTCCTTTCATTCAGTCAGTAGCTTCAATCATTTCTGGACGTTTTTCAATGGCAAAAATCAATGAATATTGTAAATGCACAAACAGTAATTTCTCCGCATTGCAAGGTGCAATTCTGAAATTTTTTGCTTTTTCCTGCTCCTCTTAGCATGATAAACAAGATTCAAAGAGAGAGAGATGCCAGCTCCTTTCATTCAGTCAGTAGCTTCAATCATTTCTGGACGTTTTTCAATGGCAAAAATCAATGAATATTGTAAATGCACAAACAGTAATTTCTCCGCATTGCAAGGTGCAATTCTGAAATTTTTTGCTTTTTCCTGCTCCTCTTAGCATGATAAAGAAGATTCAAAGAGAGTGAGATGCCAGCTCCTTTCATTCAGTCAGTAGCTTCAAACATTTCTGGTATATGAATAACATGATGTTTTTCAATGGCAAAAATCAATGAATATTGTAAATGCACAAACAGTAATTTCTCCGCATTGCAAGGTGCAATTCTGAAATTTTTTGCTTTTTCCTGCTCCTCTTAGCATGATAAAGAAGATTCAAAGAGAGTGAGATGCCAGCTCCTTTCATTCAGTCAGTAACTTCAAACATTTCTGGTATATGAATAACATGATGTTTTTCAATGGCAAAAATCAATGAATATTGTAAATGCACAAACAGTAATTTCTCCGCATTGCAAGGTGCAAGTCTGAAATTTTTTGCTTTTTCCTGCTCCTCTTAGCATGATAAAGAAGATTCAAAGAGAGTGAGATGCCAGCTACTTTCATTCAGTCAGTAGCTTCAATCATTTCTGTACGTTTTTCAATGGTAAAAATCAATGAATATTGTAAATGCACAAACAGTAATTTCTCCACATTGCAAGGTGCAATTCTGAAATTTTTTGCTTTTTCCTGCTCCTCTTAGCATGATAAAGAAGATTCAAAGAGAGTGAGATGCCAGCTCCTTTCATTCAGTCAGTAGCTTCAAACATTTCTGGTATATGAATAACATGATGTTTTTCAATGGCAAAAATCAATGAATATTGTAAATGCACAAACAGTAATTTCTCCGCATTGCAAGGTGCAATTCTGAAATTTTTGCTTTTTCCTGCTCCTCTTAGCATGATAAAGAAGATTCAAAGAGAGTGAGATGCCAGCTCCTTTCATTCAGTCAGTAGCTTCAATCATTTCTGGATGTTTTTCAATGGCAAAAATCAATGAATATTGTAAATGCACAAACTGTAATTTCTCCGCATTGCAAGGTGCAATTCTGAAATTTTTTGCTTTTTCCTGCTCCTCTTAGCATGATAAAGAAGATTCAAAGAGAGTGAGATGCCAGCTCCTTTCATTCAGTCAGTAGCTTCAATCATTTCTGGACGTTTTTCAATGGCAAAAATCAATGAATATTGTAAATGCACAAACAGTAATTTCTCCGCATTGCAAGGTGCAATTCTGAAATTTTTAGCTTTTTCCTGCTCCTCTTAGCATGATAAAGAAGATTCAAAGAGAGTGAGATGCCAGCTCCTTTCATTCAGTCAGTACCTTCAATCATTTCTGGACGTTTTTCAATGGCAAAAATCAATGAATATTGTAAATGCACAAACAGTAATTTCTCCGCATTGCAAGGTGCAATTCTGAAATCTTTTGTTTTTTCCCGCTCCTCTAGCATGATAAAGAAGATTCAAAGAGAGTGAGGTGCCAGCTCCTTTCATTCAGTCAGTAGCTTCAAACATTTCTATTATATGAATAACATGTTTTTCAATGGCAAAAATCAATGAATATTGTAAATGCACAAACAGTAATTTCTCCGCATTGCAAGGTGCAATTCTGAAATTTTTTGCTTTTTCCTGCTCCTCTTAGCATGATAAAGAAGATTCAAAGAGAGTGAGATGCCAGCTCCTTTCATTCAGTCAGTAGCTTCAATCATTTCTGGACGTTTTTCAATGACAAAAATCAATGAATATTGTAAATGCACAAACAGTAATTTCTCCGCATTGCAAGGTGCAATTCTGAAATTTTTTGCTTTTTCCTGCTCCTCTTAGCATGATAAAGAAGATTCAAAGAGAGTGAGATGCCAGCTCCTTTCATTCAGTCAGTAGCTTCAAACATTTCTGGTATATGAATAACATGATGTTTTTCAATGGCAAAAATCAATGAATATTGTAAATGCACAAACAGTAATTTCTCCGCATTGCAAGGTGCAAGTCTGAAATTTTTTGCTTTTTCCTGCTCCTCTTAGCATGATAAAGAAGATTCAAAGAGAGTGAGATGCCAGCTACTTTCATTCAGTCAGTAGCTTCAATCATTTCTGGACGTTTTTCAATGGTAAAAATCAATGAATATTGTAAATGCACAAACAGTAATTTCTCCACATTGCAAGGTGCAATTCTGAAATTTTTTGCTTTTTCCTGCTCCTCTTAGCATGATAAAGAAGATTCAAAGAGAGTGAGATGCCAGCTCCTTTCATTCAGTCAGTAGCTTCAATCATTTCTGGACGTTTTTCAATGGCAAAAATCAATGAATATTGTAAATGCACAAACAGTAATTTCTCCGCATTGCAAGGTGCAATTCTGAAATTTTTTGCTTTTTCCTGCTCCTCTTAGCATGATAAAGAAGATTCAAAGAGAGTGAGATGCCAGCTCCTTTCATTCAGTCAGTAGCTTCAAACATTTCTGGTATATGAATAACATGATGTTTTTCAATGGCAAAAATCAATGAATATTGTAAATGCACAAACAGTAATTTCTCCGCATTGCAAGGTGCAATTCTGAAATTTTTTGCTTTTTCCTGCTCCTCTTAGCATGATAAAGAAGATTCAAAGAGAGTGAGATGCCAGCTCCTTTCATTCAGTCAGTAACTTCAAACATTTCTGGTATATGAATAACATGATGTTTTTCAATGGCAAAAATCAATGAATATTGTAAATGCACAAACAGTAATTTCTCCGCATTGCAAGGTGCAAGTCTGAAATTTTTTGCTTTTTCCTGCTCCTCTTAGCATGATAAAGAAGATTCAAAGAGAGTGAGATGCCAGCTACTTTCATTCAGTCAGTAGCTTCAATCATTTCTGTACGTTTTTCAATGGTAAAAATCAATGAATATTGTAAATGCACAAACAGTAATTTCTCCACATTGCAAGGTGCAATTCTGAAATTTTTTGCTTTTTCCTGCTCCTCTTAGCATGATAAAGAAGATTCAAAGAGAGTGAGATGCCAGCTCCTTTCATTCAGTCAGTAGCTTCAAACATTTCTGGTATATGAATAACATGATGTTTTTCAATGGCAAAAATCAATGAATATTGTAAATGCACAAACAGTAATTTCTCCGCATTGCAAGGTGCAATTCTGAAATTTTTGCTTTTTCCTGCTCCTCTTAGCATGATAAAGAAGATTCAAAGAGAGTGAGATGCCAGCTCCTTTCATTCAGTCAGTAGCTTCAATCATTTCTGGATGTTTTTCAATGGCAAAAATCAATGAATATTGTAAATGCACAAACTGTAATTTCTCCGCATTGCAAGGTGCAATTCTGAAATTTTTTGCTTTTTCCTGCTCCTCTTAGCATGATAAAGAAGATTCAAAGAGAGTGAGATGCCAGCTCCTTTCATTCAGTCAGTAGCTTCAATCATTTCTGGACGTTTTTCAATGGCAAAAATCAATGAATATTGTAAATGCACAAACAGTAATTTCTCCGCATTGCAAGGTGCAATTCTGAAATTTTTAGCTTTTTCCTGCTCCTCTTAGCATGATAAAGAAGATTCAAAGAGAGTGAGATGCCAGCTCCTTTCATTCAGTCAGTACCTTCAATCATTTCTGGACGTTTTTCAATGGCAAAAATCAATGAATATTGTAAATGCACAAACAGTAATTTCTCCGCATTGCAAGGTGCAATTCTGAAATCTTTTGTTTTTTCCCGCTCCTCTAGCATGATAAAGAAGATTCAAAGAGAGTGAGGTGCCAGCTCCTTTCATTCAGTCAGTAGCTTCAAACATTTCTATTATATGAATAACATGTTTTTCAATGGCAAAAATCAATGAATATTGTAAATGCACAAACAGTAATTTCTCCGCATTGCAAGGTGCAATTCTGAAATTTTTTGCTTTTTCCTGCTCCTCTTAGCATGATAAAGAAGATTCAAAGAGAGTGAGATGCCAGCTCCTTTCATTCAGTCAGTAGCTTCAATCATTTCTGGACGTTTTTCAATGACAAAAATCAATGAATATTGTAAATGCACAAACAGTAATTTCTCCGCATTGCAAGGTGCAATTCTGAAATTTTTTGCTTTTTCCTGCTCCTCTTAGCATGATAAAGAAGATTCAAAGAGAGTGAGATGCCAGCTCCTTTCATTCAGTCAGTAGCTTCAAACATTTCTGGTATATGAATAACATGATGTTTTTCAATGGCAAAAATCAATGAATATTGTAAATGCACAAACAGTAATTTCTCCGCATTGCAAGGTGCAAGTCTGAAATTTTTTGCTTTTTCCTGCTCCTCTTAGCATGATAAAGAAGATTCAAAGAGAGTGAGATGCCAGCTACTTTCATTCAGTCAGTAGCTTCAATCATTTCTGGACGTTTTTCAATGGTAAAAATCAATGAATATTGTAAATGCACAAACAGTAATTTCTCCACATTGCAAGGTGCAATTCTGAAATTTTTTGCTTTTTCCTGCTCCTCTTAGCATGATAAAGAAGATTCAAAGAGAGTGAGATGCCAGCTCCTTTCATTCAGTCAGTAGCTTCAATCATTTCTGGACGTTTTTCAATGGCAAAAATCAATGAATATTGTAAATGCACAAACAGTAATTTCTCCGCATTGCAAGGTGCAATTCTGAAATTTTTTGCTTTTTCCTGCTCCTCTTAGCATGATAAAGAAGATTCAAAGAGAGTGAGATGCCAGCTCCTTTCATTCAGTCAGTAGCTTCAAACATTTCTGGTATATGAATAACATGATGTTTTTCAATGGCAAAAATCAATGAATATTGTAAATGCACAAACAGTAATTTCTCCGCATTGCAAGGTGCAAGTCTGAAATTTTTTGCTTTTTCCTGCTCCTCTTAGCATGATAAAGAAGATTCAAAGAGAGTGAGATGCCAGCTACTTTCATTCAGTCAGTAGCTTCAATCATTTCTGGACGTTTTTCAATGGTAAAAATCAATGAATATTGTAAATACACAAACAGTAATTTCTCCACATTGCAAGGTGCAATTCTGAAATTTTTTGCTTTTTCCTGCTCCTCTTAGCATGATAAAGAAGATTCAAAGAGAGTGAGATGCCAGCTCCTTTCATTCAGTCAGTAGCTTCAAACATTTCTGGTATATGAATAACATGATGTTTTTCAATGGCAAAAATCAATGAATATTGTAAATGCACAAACAGTAATTTCTCCGCATTGCAAGGTGCAATTCTGAAATTTTTTGCTTTTTCCTGCTCCTCTTAGCATGATAAAGAAGATTCAAAGAGAGTGAGATGCCAGCTCCTTTCATTCAGTCAGTAGCTTCAAACATTTCTGGTATATGAATAACATGATGTTTTTCAATGGCAAAAATCAATGAATATTGTAAATGCACAAACAGTAATTTCTCCGCATTGCAAGGTGCAATTCTGAAATTTTTTGCTCTTTCCTGCTATTCTTAGCATGATAAAGAAGATTCAAAGAGAGTGAGATGTCAGCTCCTTTCATTCAGTCAGTAGCTTCAAACATTTCTGGTATATGAATAACATGATGTTTTTCAATGGCAAAAATCAATGAATATTGTAAATGCACAAACAGTAATTTCTCCGCATTGCAAGGTGCAATTCTGAAATTTTTTGCTTTTTCCTGCTCCTCTTAGCATGATAAAGAAGATTCAAAGAGAGTGAGATGCCAGCTCCTTTCATTCAGTCAGTAGCTTCAATCATTTCTGGACGTTTTTCAATGGCAAAAATCAATGAATATTGTAAATGCACAAACAGTAATTTCTCCGCATTGCAAGGTGCAATTCTGAAATTTTTTGCTTTTTCCTGCTCCTCTTAGCATGATAAAGAAGATTCAAAGAGAGTGAGATGTCAGCTCCTTTCATTCAGTCAGTAGCTTCAAACATTTCTGGTATATGAATAACATGATGTTTTTCAATGGCAAAAATCAATGAATATTGTAAATGCACAAACAGTAATTTCTCCGCATTGCAAGGTGAAATTCTGAAATTTTTTGCTTTTTCCTGCTCCTCTTAGCATGATAAAGAAGATTCAAAGAGAGTGAGATGCCAGCTCCTTTCATTCAGTCAGTAGCTTCAATCATTTCTGGACGTTTTTCAATGGCAAAAATCAATGAATATTGTAAATGCACAAACAGTAATTTCTCCGCATTGCAAGGTGAAATTCTGAAATTTTTTGCTTTTTCCTGCTCCTCTTAGCATGATAAAGAAGATTCAAAGAGAGTGAGATGCCAGCTCCTTTCGTTCAGTCAGTAGCTTCAATCATTTCTGGACGTTTTTCAATGGCAAAAATCATTGAATATTATAAATGCACAAACAGTAATTTCTCCGCATTGCAAGGTGCAATTCTGAAATTTTTTACTTTTTCCTGCTCCTCTTAGCATGATAAAGAAGATTCAAAGAGAGTGAGATGCCAGCTCCTTTCATTCAGTCAGTAGCTTCAATCATTTCTGGACGTTTTTCAATGGCAAAAATCAATGAATATTGTAAATGCACAAACAGTAATTTCTCCGCATTGCAAGGTGCAATTCTGAAATTTTTTGCTTTTTCCTGCTCCTCTTAGCATGATAAAGAAGATTCAAAGAGAGTGAGATGCCAGCTCCTTTCGTTCAGTCAGTAGCTTCGATCATTTCTGGACGTTTTTCAATGGCAAAAATCATTGAATATTATAAATGCACAAACAGTAATTTCTCCGCATTGCAAGGTGCAATTCTGAAATTTTTTACTTTTTCCTGCTCCTCTTAGCATGATAAAGAAGATTCAAAGAGAGTGAGATGCCAGCTCCTTTCATTCAGTCAGTAGCTTCAATCATTTCTGGTATATGAATAACATGATGTTTTTCAATGGCAAAAATCAATGAATATTGTAAATGCACAAACAGTAATTTCTCCGCATTGCAAGGTGCAATTCTGAAATTTTTTGCTTTTTCCTGCTCCTCTTAGCATGATAAAGAAGATTCAAAGAGAGTGAGATGCCAGCTCCTTTCATTCAGTCAGTAGCTTCAATCATTTCTGGACGTTTTTCAATGGCAAAAATCAATGAATATTGTAAATGCACAAACAGTAATTTCTCCGCATTGCAAGGTGCAATTCTGAAATTTTTTGCTTTTTCCTGCTCCTCTTAGCATGATAAACAAGATTCAAAGAGAGAGAGATGCCAGCTCCTTTCATTCAGTCAGTAGCTTCAATCATTTCTGGACGTTTTTCAATGGCAAAAATCAATGAATATTGTAAATGCACAAACAGTAATTTCTCCGCATTGCAAGGTGCAATTCTGAAATTTTTTGCTTTTTCCTGCTCCTCTTAGCATGATAAAGAAGATTCAAAGAGAGTGAGATGCCAGCTCCTTTCATTCAGTCAGTAGCTTCAAACATTTCTGGTATATGAATAACATGATGTTTTTCAATGGCAAAAATCAATGAATATTGTAAATGCACAAACAGTAATTTCTCCGCATTGCAAGGTGCAAGTCTGAAATTTTTTGCTTTTTCCTGCTCCTCTTAGCATGATAAAGAAGATTCAAAGAGAGTGAGATGCCAGCTACTTTCATTCAGTCAGTAGCTTCAATCATTTCTGGACGTTTTTCAATGGTAAAAATCAATGAATATTGTAAATGCACAAACAGTAATTTCTCCACATTGCAAGGTGCAATTCTGAAATTTTTTGCTTTTTCCTGCTCCTCTTAGCATGATAAAGAAGATTCAAAGAGAGTGAGATGCCAGCTCCTTTCATTCAGTCAGTAGCTTCAAACATTTCTGGTATATGAATAACATGATGTTTTTCAATGGCAAAAATTAATGAATATTGTAAATGCACAAACAGTAATTTCTCCGCATTGCAAGGTGCAATTCTGAAATTTTTTGCTTTTTCCTGCTCCTCTTAGCATGATAAAGGAGATTCAAAGAGAGTGAGATGCCAGCTCCTTTCATTCAGTCAGTAGCTTCAAACAATTCTGGTATATGAATAACATGATGTTTTTCAATGGCAAAAATCAATGAATATTGTAAATGCACAAACAGTAATTTCTCCGCATTGCAAGGTGCAAGTCTGAAATTTTTTGCTTTTTCCTGCTCCTCTTAGCATGATAAAAAAGATTCAAAGAGAGTGAGATGCCAGCTACTTTCATTCAGTCAGTAGCTTCAATCATTTCTGGACGTTTTTCAATGGTAAAAATCAATGAATATTGTAAATGTACAAACAGTAATTTCTCCACATTGCAAGGTGCAATTCTGAAATTTTTTGCTTTTTCCTGCTCCTCTTAGCATGATAAAGAAGATTCAAAGAGAGTGAGATGCCAGCTCCTTTCATTCAGTCAGTAGCTTCAAACATTTCTGGTATATGAATAACATGATGTTTTTCAATGGCAAAAATCAATGAATATTGTAAATGCACAAACAGTAATTTCTCCGCATTGCAAGGTGCAATTCTGAAATTTTTTGCTTTTTCCTGCTCCTCTTAGCATGATAAAGACGATTCAAAGAGAGTGAGATGCCAGCTCCTTTCATTCAGTCAGTAGCTTCAATCATTTCTGGATGTTTTTCAAGGGCAAAAATCAATGAATATTGTAAATGCACAAACTGTAATTTCTCCACATTGCAAGGTGCAATTCTGAAATTTTTTGCTTTTTCCTGCTCCTCTTAGCATGATAAAGAAGATTCAAAGAGAGTGAGATGCCAGCTCCTTTCATTCAGTCAGTAGCTTCAATCATTTCTGGACGTTTTTCAATGGCAAAAATCAATGAATATTGTAAATGCACAAACAGTAATTTCTCCGCATTGCAAGGTGCAATTCTGAAATTTTTTGCTTTTTCCTGCTCCTCTTAGCATGATAAAGAAGATTCAAAGAGAGTGAGATGCCAGCTCCTTTCATTCAGTCAGTAGCTTCAATCATTTCTGGACGTTTTTCAATGGCAAAAATCAATGAATATTGTAAATGCACAAACAGTAATTTCTCCGCATTGCAAGGTGCAATTCTGAAATTTTTTGCTTTTTCCCGCTCCTCTTAGCATGATAAAGAAGATTCAAAGAGAGTGAGGTGCCAGCTCCTTTCATTCAGTCAGTAGCTTCAAACATTTCTGGTATATGAATAACATGTTTTTCAATGGCAAAAATCAATGAATATTGTAAATGCACAAACAGTAATTTCTCCGCATTGCAAGGTGCAATTCTGAAATTTTTTGCTTTTTCCTGCTCCTCTTAGCATGATAAAGAAGATTCAAAGAGAGTGAGATGCCAGCTCCTTTCATTCAGTCAGTAGCTTCAATCATTTCTGGACGTTTTTCAATGGCAAAAATCAATGAATATTGTAAATGCACAAACAGTAATTTCTCCGTATTGCAAGGTGCAATTCTGAAATTTTTTGCTTTTTCCTGCTCCTCTTAGCATGATAAAGAAGATTCAAAGAGAGTGAGATGCCAGCTCCTTTCGTTCAGTCAGTAGCTTCAATCATTTCTGGACGTTTTTCAATGGCAAAAATCATTGAATAATATAAATGCACAAACAGTAATTTCTCCGCATTGCAAGGTGCAATTCTGAAATTTTTTACTTTTTCCTGCTCCTCTTAGCATGATAAAGAAGATTCAAAGAGAGTGAGATGCCAGCTCCTTTCATTCAGTCAGTACCTTCAATCATTTCTGGACGTTTTTCAATGGCAAAAATCAATGAATATTGTAAATGCACAAACAGTAATTTCTCCGCATTGCAAGGTGCAATTCTGAAATCTTTTGCTTTTTCCCGCTCCTCTTAGCATGATAAAGAAGATTCAAAGAGAGTGAGGTGCCAGCTCCTTTCATTCAGTCAGTAGCTTCAAACATTTCTATTATATGAATAACATGTTTTTCAATGGCAAAAATCAATGAATATTGTAAATGCACAAACAGTAATTTCTCCGCATTGCAAGGTGCAATTCTGAAATTTTTTGCTTTTTCCTGCTCCTCTTAGCATGATAAAGAAGATTCAAAGAGAGTGAGATGCCAGCTCCTTTCATTCAGTCAGTAGCTTCAATCATTTCTGGACGTTTTTCAATGGCAAAAATCAATGAATATTGTAAATGCACAAACAGTAATTTCTCCGCATTGCAAGGTGCAATTCTGAAATTTTTTGCTTTTTCCTGCTCCTCTTAGCATGATAAAGAAGATTCAAAGAGAGTGAGATGCCAGCTCCTTTCATTCAGTCAGTAGCTTCAAACATTTCTGGTATATGAATAACATGATGTTTTTCAATGGCAAAAATCAATGAATATTGTAAATGCACAAACAGTAATTTCTCCGCATTGCAAGGTGCAAGTCTGAAATTTTTTGCTTTTTCCTGCTCCTCTTAGCATGATAAAGAAGATTCAAAGAGAGTGAGATGCCAGCTACTTTCATTCAGTCAGTAGCTTCAATCATTTCTGGACGTTTTTCAATGGTAAAAATCAATGAATATTGTAAATGCACAAACAGTAATTTCTCCACATTGCAAGGTGCAATTCTGAAATTTTTTCTTTTTCCTGCTCCTCTTAGCATGATAAAGAAGATTCAAAGAGAGTGAGATGCCAGCTCCTTTCATTCAGTCAGTAGCTTCAAACATTTCTGGTATATGAATAACATGATGTTTTTCAATGGCAAAAATCAATGAATATTGTAAATGCACAAACAGTAATTTCTCCGCATTGCAAGGTGCAATTCTGAAATTTTTTGCTTTTTCCTGCTCCTCTTAGCATGATAAAGAAGATTCAAAGAGAGTGAGATGCCAGCTCCTTTCATTCAGTCAGTAGCTTCAAACATTTCTGGTATATGAATAACATGATGTTTTTCAATGGCAAAAATCAATGAATATTGTAAATGCACAAACAGTAATTTCTCCGCATTGCAAGGTGCAATTCTGAAATTTTTTGCTTTTTCCTGCTCCTCTTAGCATGATAAAGAAGATTCAAAGAGAGTGAGATGCCAGCTCCTTTCATTCAGTCAGTAGCTTCAATCATTTCTGGACGTTTTTCAATGGCAAAAATCAATGAATATTGTAAATGCACAAACAGTAATTTCTCCGCATTGCAAGGTGCAATTCTGAAATTTTTTGCTTTTTCCTGCTCCTCTTAGCATGATAAAGAAGATTCAAAGAGAGTGAGATGTCAGCTCCTTTCATTCAGTTAGTAGCTTCAAACATTTCTGGTATATGAATAACATGATGTTTTTCAATGGCAAAAATCAATGAATATTGTAAATGCACAAACAGTAATTTCTCCGCATTGCAAGGTGCAATTCTGAAATTTTTTGCTTTTTCCTGCTCCTCTTAGCATGATAAAGAAGATTCAAAGAGAGTGAGATGCCAGCTCCTTTCATTCAGTCAGTAGCTTCAATCATTTCTGGACGTTTTTCAATGGCAAAAATCAATGAATATTGTAAATGCACAAACAGTAATTTCTCCGCATTGCAAGGTGCAATTCTGAAATTTTTTGCTTTTTCCTGCTCCTCTTAGCATGATAAAGAAGATTCAAAGAGAGTGAGATGTCAGCTCCTTTCATTCAGTCAGTAGCTTCAAACATTTCTGGTATATGAATAACATGATGTTTTTCAATGGCAAAAATCAATGAATATTGTAAATGCACAAACAGTAATTTCTCCGCATTGCAAGGTGCAATTCTGAAATTTTTTGCTTTTTCCTGCTCCTCTTAGCATGATAAAGAAGATTCAAAGAGAGTGAGATGCCAGCTCCTTTCATTCAGTCAGTAGCTTCAATCATTTCTGGACGTTTTTCAATGGCAAAAATCAATGAATATTGTAAATGCACAAACAGTAATTTCTCCGCATTGCAAGGTGCAATTCTGAAATTTTTTGCTTTTTCCTGCTCCTCTTAGCATGATAAAGAAGATTCAAAGAGAGTGAGATGCCAGCTCCTTTCGTTCAGTCAGTAGCTTCAATCATTTCTGGACGTTTTTCAATGGCAAAAATCATTGAATATTATAAATGCACAAACAGTAATTTCTCCGCATTGCAAGGTGCAATTCTGAAATTTTTTACTTTTTCCTGCTCCTCTTAGCATGATAAAGAAGATTCAAAGAGAGTGAGATGCCAGCTCCTTTCATTCAGTCAGTAGCTTCAATCATTTCTGGACGTTTTTCAATGGCAAAAATCAATGAATATTGTAAATGCACAAACAGTAATTTCTCCGCATTGCAAGGTGCAATTCTGAAATTTTTTGCTTTTTCCTGCTCCTCTTAGCATGATAAAGAAGATTCAAAGAGAGTGAGATGCCAGCTCCTTTCGTTCAGTCAGTAGCTTCGATCATTTCTGGACGTTTTTCAATGGCAAAAATCATTGAATATTATAAATGCACAAACAGTAATTTCTCCGCATTGCAAGGTGCAATTCTGAAATTTTTTACTTTTTCCTGCTCCTCTTAGCATGATAAAGAAGATTCAAAGAGAGTGAGATGCCAGCTCCTTTCATTCAGTCAGTAGCTTCAATCATTTCTGGTATATGAATAACATGATGTTTTTCAATGGCAAAAATCAATGAATATTGTAAATGCACAAACAGTAATTTCTCCGCATTGCAAGGTGCAATTCTGAAATTTTTTGCTTTTTCCTGCTCCTCTTAGCATGATAAAGAAGATTCAAAGAGAGTGAGATGCCAGCTCCTTTCATTCAGTCAGTAGCTTCAATCATTTCTGGACGTTTTTCAATGGCAAAAATCAATGAATATTGTAAATGCACAAACAGTAATTTCTCCGCATTGCAAGGTGCAATTCTGAAATTTTTTGCTTTTTCCTGCTCCTCTTAGCATGATAAACAAGATTCAAAGAGAGTGAGATGCCAGCTCCTTTCATTCAGTCAGTAGCTTCAATCATTTCTGGACGTTTTTCAATGGCAAAAATCAATGAATATTGTAAATGCACAAACAGTAATTTCTCCGCATTGCAAGATGCAATTCTGAAATTTTTTGCTTTTTCCTGCTCCTCTTAGCATGATAAAGAAGATTCAAAGAGAGTGAGATGCCAGCTCCTTTCATTCAGTCAGTAGCTTCAAACATTTCTGGTATATGAATAACATGATGTTTTTCAATGGCAAAAATCAATGAATATTGTAAATGCACAAACAGTAATTTCTCCGCATTGCAAGGTGCAAGTCTGAAATTTTTTGCTTTTTCCTGCTCCTCTTAGCATGATAAAGAAGATTCAAAGAGAGTGAGATGCCAGCTACTTTCATTCAGTCAGTAGCTTCAATCATTTCTGGACGTTTTTCAATGGTAAAAATCAATGAATATTGTAAATGCACAAACAGTAATTTCTCCACATTGCAAGGTGCAATTCTGAAATTTTTTGCTTTTTCCTGCTCCTCTTAGCATGATAAAGAAGATTCAAAGAGAGTGAGATGCCAGCTCCTTTCATTCAGTCAGTAGCTTCAAACATTTCTGGTATATGAATAACATGATGTTTTTCAATGGCAAAAATCAATGAATATTGTAAATGCACAAACAGTAATTTCTCCGCATTGCAAGGTGCAATTCTGAAATTTTTTGTTTTTTCCTGCTCCTCTTAGCATGATAAAGGAGATTCAAAGAGAGTGAGATGCCAGCTCCTTTCATTCAGTCAGTAGCTTCAAACATTTCTGGTATATGAATAACATGATGTTTTTCAATGGCAAAAATCAATGAATATTGTAAATGCACAAACAGTAATTTCTCCGCATTGCAAGGTGCAAGTCTGAAATTTTTTGCTTATTCCTGCTCCTCTTAGCATGATAAAGAAGATTCAAAGAGAGTGAGATGCCAGCTACTTTCATTCAGTCAGTAGCTTCAATCATTTCTGGACGTTTTTCAATGGTAAAAATCAATGAATATTGTAAATGCACAAACAGTAATTTCTCCACATTGCAAGGTGCAATTCTGAAATTTTTTGCTTTTTCCTGCTCCTCTTAGCATGATAAAGAAGATTCAAAGAGAGTGAGATGCCAGCTCCTTTCATTCAGTCAGTAGCTTCAAACATTTCTGGTATATGAATAACATGATGTTTTTCAATGGCAAAAATCAATGAATATTGTAAATGCACAAACAGTAATTTCTCCGCATTGCAAGGTGCAATTCTGAAATTTTTTGCTTTTTCCTGCTCCTCTTAGCATGATAAAGAAGATTCAAAGAGAGTGAGATGCCAGCTCCTTTCATTCAGTCAGTAGCTTCAATCATTTCTGGATGTTTTTCAATGGCAAAAATCAATGAATATTGTAAATGCACAAACTGTAATTTCTCCGCATTGCAAGGTGCAATTCTGAAATTTTTTGCTTTTTCCTGCTCCTCTTAGCATGATAAAGAAGATTCAAAGAGAGTGAGATGCCAGCTCCTTTCATTCAGTCAGTAGCTTCAATCATTTCTGGACGTTTTTCAATGGCAAAAATCAATGAATATTGTAAATGCACAAACAGTAATTTCTCCGCATTGCAAGGTGCAATTCTGAAATTTTTTGCTTTTTCCTGCTCCTCTTAGCATGATAAAGAAGATTCAAAGAGAGTGAGATGCCAGCTCCTTTCATTCAGTCAGTAGCTTCAATCATTTCTGGACGTTTTTCAATGGCAAAAATCAATGAATATTGTAAATGCACAAACAGTAATTTCTCCGCATTGCAAGGTGCAATTCTGAAATTTTTTGCTTTTTCCCGCTCCTCTTAGCATGATAAAGAAGATTCAAAGAGAGTGAGGTGCCAGCTCCTTTCATTCAGTCAGTAGCTTCAAACATTTCTGGTATATGAATAACATGTTTTTCAATGGCAAAAATCAATGAATATTGTAAATGCACAAACAGTAATTTCTCCGCATTGCAAGGTGCAATTCTGAAATTTTTTGCTTTTTCCTGCTCCTCTTAGCATGATAAAGAAGATTCAAAGAGAGTGAGATGCCAGCTCCTTTCATTCAGTCAGTAGCTTCAATCATTTCTGGACGTTTTTCAATGGCAAAAATCAATGAATATTGTAAATGCACAAACAGTAATTTCTCCGCATTGCAAGGTGCAATTCTGAAATTTTTTGCTTTTTCCTGCTCCTCTTAGCATGATAAAGAAGATTCAAAGAGAGTGAGATGCCAGCTCCTTTCATTCAGTCAGTAGCTTCAAACATTTCTGGTATATGAATAACATGATGTTTTTCAATGGCTAAAATCAATGAATATTGTAAATGCACAAACAGTAATTTCTCCGCATTGCAAGGTGCAAGTCTGAAATTTTTTGCTTTTTCCTGCTCCTCTTAGCATGATAAAGAAGATTCAAAGAGAGTGAGATGCCAGCTACTTTCATTCAGTCAGTAGCTTCAATCATTTCTGGACGTTTTTCAATGGTAAAAATCAATGAATATTGTAAATGCACAAACAGTAATTTCTCCAAATTGCAAGGTGCAATTCTGAAATTTTTTGCTTTTTCCTGCTCCTCTTAGCATGATAAAGAAGATTCAAAGAGAGTGAGATGCCAGCTCCTTTCATTCAGTCAGTAGCTTCAAACATTTCTGGTATATGAATAACATGATGTTTTTCAATGGCAAAAATCAATGAATATTGTAAATGCACAAACAGTAATTTCTCCGCATTGCAAGGTGCAATTCTGAAATTGTTTGCTTTTTCCTGCTCCTCTTAGCATGATAAAGAAGATTCAAAGAGAGTGAGATGCCAGCTCCTTTCATTCAGTCAGTAGCTTCAATCATTTCTGGACGTTTTTCAATGGCAAAAATCAATGAATATTGTAAATGCACAAACAGTAATTTCTCCGCATTGCAAGGTGCAATTCTGAAATTTTTTGCTTTTTCCTGCTCCTCTTAGCATGATAAAGAAGATTCAAAGAGAGTGAGATGTCAGCTCCTTTCATTCAGTCAGTAGCTTCAAACATTTCTGGTATATGAATAACATGATGTTTTTCAATGGCAAAAATCAATGAATATTGTAAATGCACAAACAGTAATTTCTCCGCATTGCAAGGTGCAATTCTGAAATTTTTTGCTTTTTCCTGCTCCTCTTAGCATGATAAAGAAGATTCAAAGAGAGTGAGATGCCAGCTCCTTTCATTCAGTCAGTAGCTTCAATCATTTCTGGACGTTTTTCAATGGCAAAAATCAATGAATATTGTAAATGCACAAACAGTAATTTCTCCGCATTGCAAGGTGCAATTCTGAAATTTTTTGCTTTTTCCTGCTCCTCTTAGCATGATAAAGAAGATTCAAAGAGAGTGAGATGCCAGCTCCTTTCGTTTAGTCAGTAGCTTCAATCATTTCTGGACGTTTTTCAATGGCAAAAATCATTGAATAATATAAATGCACAAACAGTAATTTCTCCGCATTGCAAGGTGCAATTCTGAAATTTTTTACTTTTTCCTGCTCCTCTTAGCATGATAAAGAAGATTCAAAGAGAGTGAGATGCCAGCTCCTTTCATTCAGTCAGTAGCTTCAATCATTTCTGGTATATGAATAACATGATGTTTTTCAATGGCAAAAATCAATGAATATTGTAAATGCACAAACAGTAATTTCTCCGCATTGCAAGGTGCAATTCTGAAATTTTTTGCTTTTTCCTGCTCCTCTTAGCATGATAAAGAAGATTCAAAGAGAGTGAGATGCCAGCTCCTTTCATTCAGTCAGTAGCTTCAATCATTTCTGGACGTTTTTCAATGGCAAAAATCAATGAATATTGTAAATGCACAAACAGTAATTTCTCCGCATTGCAAGGTGCAATTCTGAAATTTTTTGCTTTTTCCTGCTTCTCTTAGCATGATAAAGAAGATTCAAAGAGAGTGAGATGCCAGCTCCTTTCATTCAGTCAGTAGCTTCAATCATTTCTGGACGTTTTTCAATGGCAAAAATCAATGAATATTGTAAATGCACAAACAGTAATTTCTCCGCATTGCAAGGTGCAATTCTGAAATTTTTTGCTTTTTCCCGCTCCTCTTAGCATGATAAAGAAGATTCAAAGAGAGTGAGGTGCCAGCTCCTTTCATTCAGTCAGTAGCTTCAAACATTTCTGGTATATGAATAACATGTTTTTCAATGGCAAAAATCAATGAATATTGTAAATGCACAAACAGTAATTTCTCCGCATTGCAAGGTGCAATTCTGAAATTTTTTGATTTTTCCTGCTCCTCTTAGCATGATAAAGAAGATTCAAAGAGAGTGAGATGCCAGCTCCTTTCATTCAGTCAGTAGCTTCAATCATTTCTGGACGTTTTTCAATGGCAAAAATCAATGAATATTGTAAATGCACAAACAGTAATTTCTCCGCATTGCAAGGTGCAATTCTGAAATTTTTTGCTTTTTCCCGCTCCTCTTAGCATGATAAAGAAGATTCAAAGAGAGTGAGATGCCAGCTCCTTTCATTCAGTCAGTAGCTTCAATCATTTCTGGACGTTTTTCAATGGCAAAAATCAATGAATATTGTAAATGCACAAACAGTAATTTCTCCGCATTGCAAGGTGCAATTCTGAAATTTTTTGCTTTTTCCTGCTCCTCTTAGCATGATAAAGAAGATTCAAAGAGAGTGAGATGCCAGCTCCTTTCATTCAGTCAGTAGCTTCAAACATTTCTGGTATATGAATAACATGATGTTTTTCAATGGCTAAAATCAATGAATATTGTAAATGCACAAACAGTAATTTCTCCGCATTGCAAGGTGCAAGTCTGAAATTTTTTGCTTTTTCCTGCTCCTCTTAGCATGATAAAGAAGATTCAAAGAGAGTGAGATGCCAGCTACTTTCATTCAGTCAGTAGCTTCAATCATTTCTGGACGTTTTTCAATGGTAAAAATCAATGAATATTGTAAATGCACAAACAGTAATTTCTCCAAATTGCAAGGTGCAATTCTGAAATTTTTTGCTTTTTCCTGCTCCTCTTAGCATGATAAAGAAGATTCAAAGAGAGTGAGATGCCAGCTCCTTTCATTCAGTCAGTAGCTTCAAACATTTCTGGTATATGAATAACATGATGTTTTTCAATGGCAAAAATCAATGAATATTGTAAATGCACAAACAGTAATTTCTCCGCATTGCAAGGTGCAATTCTGAAATTTTTTGCTTTTTCCTGCTCCTCTTAGCATGATAAAGAAGATTCAAAGAGAGTGAGATGCCAGCTCCTTTCATTCAGTCAGTAGCTTCAAACATTTCTGGTATATGAATAACATGATGTTTTTCAATGGCAAAAATCAATGAATATTGTAAATGCACAAACAGTAATTTCTCCGCATTGCAAGGTGCAATTCTGAAATTGTTTGCTTTTTCCTGCTCCTCTTAGCATGATAAAGAAGATTCAAAGAGAGTGAGATGCCAGCTCCTTTCATTCAGTCAGTAGCTTCAATCATTTCTGGACGTTTTTCAATGGCAAAAATCAATGAATATTGTAAATGCACAAACAGTAATTTCTCCGCATTGCAAGGTGCAATTCTGAAATTTTTTGCTTTTTCCTGCTCCTCTTAGCATGATAAAGAAGATTCAAAGAGAGTGAGATGTCAGCTCCTTTCATTCAGTCAGTAGCTTCAAACATTTCTGGTATATGAATAACATGATGTTTTTCAATGGCAAAAATCAATGAATATTGTAAATGCACAAACAGTAATTTCTCCGCATTGCAAGGTGCAATTCTGAAATTTTTTGCTTTTTCCTGCTCCTCTTAGCATGATAAAGAAGATTCAAAGAGAGTGAGATGCCAGCTCCTTTCATTCAGTCAGTAGCTTCAATCATTTCTGGACGTTTTTCAATGGCAAAAATCAATGAATATTGTAAATGCACAAACAGTAATTTCTCCGCATTGCAAGGTGCAATTCTGAAATTTTTTGCTTTTTCCTGCTCCTCTTAGCATGATAAAGAAGATTCAAAGAGAGTGAGATGCCAGCTCCTTTCGTTTAGTCAGTAGCTTCAATCATTTCTGGACGTTTTTCAATGGCAAAAATCATTGAATAATATAAATGCACAAACAGTAATTTCTCCGCATTGCAAGGTGCAATTCTGAAATTTTTTACTTTTTCCTGCTCCTCTTAGCATGATAAAGAAGATTCAAAGAGAGTGAGATGCCAGCTCCTTTCATTCAGTCAGTAGCTTCAATCATTTCTGGTATATGAATAACATGATGTTTTTCAATGGCAAAAATCAATGAATATTGTAAATGCACAAACAGTAATTTCTCCGCATTGCAAGGTGCAATTCTGAAATTTTTTGCTTTTTCCTGCTCCTCTTAGCATGATAAAGAAGATTCAAAGAGAGTGAGATGCCAGCTCCTTTCATTCAGTCAGTAGCTTCAATCATTTCTGGACGTTTTTCAATGGCAAAAATCAATGAATATTGTAAATGCACAAACAGTAATTTCTCCGCATTGCAAGGTGCAATTCTGAAATTTTTTGCTTTTTCCTGCTTCTCTTAGCATGATAAAGAAGATTCAAAGAGAGTGAGATGCCAGCTCCTTTCATTCAGTCAGTAGCTTCAATCATTTCTGGACGTTTTTCAATGGCAAAAATCAATGAATATTGTAAATGCACAAACAGTAATTTCTCCGCATTGCAAGGTGCAATTCTGAAATTTTTTGCTTTTTCCTGTTAATCCTAGCATGATAAAGAAGATTCAAAGAGAGTGAGATGCCAGCTCCTTTCATTCAGTCAGTAGCTTCAAACATTTCTGGTATATGAATAACATGTTTTTCAATGGCAAAAATCAATGAATATTGTAAATGCACAAACAGTAATTTCTCCGCATTGCAAGGTTCAATTCTGAAATTTTTTGCTTTTTCCTGCTCCTCTTAGCATGATAAAGAAGATTCAAAGAGAGTGAGATGCCAGCTCCTTTCGTTCAGTCAGTAGCTTCAATCATTTCTGGACGTTTTTCAATGGCAAAAATCATTGAATATTATAAATGCACAAACAGTAATTTCTCCGCATTGCAAGGTGCAATTCTGAAATTTTTTGCTTTTTCCTGCTCCTCTTAGCATGATAAAGAAGATTCAAAGAGAGTGAGATGCCAGCTCCTTTCATTCAGTCAGTAGCTTCAAACATTTCTGGTATATGAATAACATGATGTTTTTCAATGGCAAATATCAATGAATATTGTAAATGCACAAACAGTAATTTCTCCGCATTGCAAGGTGCAATTCTGAAATTTTTTGCTTTTTCCTGCTCCTCTTAGCATGATAAAGAAGATTCAAAGAGAGTGAGATGCCAGCTCCTTTCATTCAGTCAGTAGCTTCAATCATTTCTGGACGTTTTTCAATGGCAAAAATCAATGAATATTGTAAATGCACAAACAGTAATTTCTCCGCATTGCAAGGTGCAATTCTGAAATTTTTTGCTTTTTCCTGCTCCTCTTAGCATGATAAAGAAGATTCAAAGAGAGTGAGATGCCAGCTCCTTTCATTCAGTCAGTAGCTTCAAACATTTCTGGTATATGAATAACATGATGTTTTTCAATGGCAAAAATCAATGAATATTGTAAATGCACAAACAGTAATTTCTCCGCATTGCAAGGTGCAAGTCTGAAATTTTTTGCTTTTTCCTGCTCCTCTTAGCATGATAAAGAAGATTCAAAGAGAGTGAGATGCCAGCTACTTTCATTCAGTCAGTAGCTTCAATCATTTCTGGACGTTTTTCAATGGCAAAAATCAATGAATATTGTAAATGCACAAACAGTAATTTCTCCGCATTGCAAGGTGCAATTCTGAAATTTTTTGCTTTTTCCTGCTCCTCTTAGCATGATAAAGAAGATTCAAAGAGAGTGAGATGCCAGCTCCTTTCATTCAGTCAGTAGCTTCAAACATTTCTGGTATATGAATAACATGATGTTTTTCAATGGCAAATATCAATGAATATTGTAAATGCACAAACAGTAATTTCTCCGCATTGCAAGGTGCAATTCTGAAATTTTTTGCTTTTTCCTGCTCCTCTTAGCATGATAAAGAAGATTCAAAGAGAGTGAGATGCCAGCTCCTTTCATTCAGTCAGTAGCTTCAATCATTTCTGGACGTTTTTCAATGGCAAAAATCAATGAATATTGTAAATGCACAAACAGTAATTTCTCCGCATTGCAAGGTGCAATTCTGAAATTTTTTGCTTTTTCCTGCTCCTCTTAGCATGATAAAGAAGATTCAAAGAGAGTGAGATGCCAGCTCCTTTCATTCAGTCAGTAGCTTCAAACATTTCTGGTATATGAATAACATGATGTTTTTCAATGGCAAAAATCAATGAATATTGTAAATGCACAAACAGTAATTTCTCCGCATTGCAAGGTGCAAGTCTGAAATTTTTTGCTTTTTCCTGCTCCTCTTAGCATGATAAAGAAGATTCAAAGAGAGTGAGATGCCAGCTCCTTTCATTCAGTCAGTAGCTTCAATCATTTCTGGACGTTTTTCAATGGTAAAAATCAATGAATATTGTAAATGCACAAACAGTAATTTCTCCACATTGCAAGGTGCAATTCTGAAATTTTTTGCTTTTTCCTGCTCCTCTTAGCATGATAAAGAAGATTCAAAGAGAGTGAGATGCCAGCTCCTTTCATTCAGTCAGTAGCTTCAAACATTTCTGGTATATGAATAACATGATGTTTTTCAATGGCAAAAATCAATGAATATTGTAAATGCACAAACAGTAATTTCTCCGCATTGCAAAGTGCAATTCTGAAATTTTTTGCTTTTTCCTGCTCCTCTTAGCATGATAAAGAAGATTCAAAGAGAGTGAGATGCCAGCTCCTTTCATTCAGTCAGTAGCTTCAAACATTTCTGGTATATGAATAACATGATGTTTTTCAATGGCAAAAATCAATGAATATTGTAAATGCACAAACAGTAATTTCTCCGCATTGCAAGGTGCAAGTCTGAAATTTTTTGCTTTTTCCTGCTCCTCTTAGCATGATAAAGAAGATTCAAAGAGAGTGAGATGCCAGCTACTTTCATTCAGTCAGTAGCTTCAATCATTTCTGGACGTTTTTCAATGGTAAAAATCAATGAATATTGTAAATGCACAAACAGTAATTTCTCCACATTGCAAGGTGCAATTCTGAAATTTTTTGCTTTTTCCTGCTCCTCTTAGCATGATAAAGAAGATTCAAAGAGAGTGAGATGCCAGCTCCTTTCATTCAGTCAGTAGCTTCAAACATTTCTGGTATATGAATAACATGATGTTTTTCAATGGCAAAAATCAATGAATATTGTAAATGCACAAACAGTAATTTCTCCGCATTGCAAGGTGCAATTCTGAAATTTTTTGCTTTTTCCTGCTCCTCTTAGCATGATAAAGAAGATTCAAAGAGAGTGAGATGCCAGCTCCTTTCATTCAGTCAGTAGCTTCAATCATTTCTGGACGTTTTTCAATGGCAAAAATCAATGAATATTGTAAATGCACAAACTGTAATTTCTCCGCATTGCAAGGTGCAATTCTGAAATTTTTTGCTTTTTCCTGCTCCTCTTAGCATGATAAAGAAGATTCAAAGAGAGTGAGATGCCAGCTCCTTTCATTCAGTCAGTAGCTTCAATCATTTCTGGACGTTTTTCAATGGCAAAAATCAATGAATATTGTAAATGCACAAACAGTAATTTCTCCGCATTGCAAGGTGCAATTCTGAAATTTTTTGCTTTTTCCTGCTCCTCTTAGCATGATAAACAAGATTCAAAGAGAGTGAGATGCCAGCTCCTTTCATTCAGTCAGTAGCTTCAATCATTTCTGGTATATGAATAACATGATGTTTTTCAATGGCAAAAATCAATGAATATTGTAAATGCACAAACAGTAATTTCTCCGCATTGCAAGGTGCAATTCTGAAATTTTTTGCTTTTTCCTGCTCCTCTTAGCATGATAAAGAAGATTCAAAGAGAGTGAGATGCCAGCTCCTTTCATTCAGTCAGTAGCTTCAATCATTTCTGGACGTTTTTCAATGGCAAAAATCAATGAATATTGTAAATGCACAAACAGTAATTTCTCCGCATTGCAAGGTGCAATTCTGAAATTTTTTGCTTTTTCCTGCTCCTCTTAGCATGATAAACAAGATTCAAAGAGAGTGAGATGCCAGCTCCTTTCATTCAGTCAGTAGCTTCAATCATTTCTGGACGTTTTTCAATGGCAAAAATCAATGAATATTGTAAATGCACAAACAGTAATTTCTCCGCATTGCAAGGTGCAATTCTGAAATTTTTTACTTTTTCCTGCTTCTCTTAGCATGATAAAGAAGATTCAAAGAGAGTGAGATGCCAGCTCCTTTCATTCAGTCAGTAGCTTCAATCATTTCTGGACGTTTTTCAATGGCAAAAATCAATGAATATTGTAAATGCACAAACAGTAATTTCTCCGCATTGCAAGGTGCAATTCTGAAATTTTTTGCTTTTTCCTGTTAATCCTAGCATGATAAAGAAGATTCAAAGAGAGTGAGATGCCAGCTCCTTTCATTCAGTCAGTAGCTTCAAACATTTCTGGTATATGAATAACATGATGTTTTTCAATGGCAAAAATCAATGAATATTGTAAATGCACAAACAGTAATTTCTCCGCATTGCAAGGTTCAATTCTGAAATTTTTTGCTTTTTCCTGCTCCTCTTAGCATGATAAAGAAGATTCAAAGAGAGTGAGATGCCAGCTCCTTTCGTTCAGTCAGTAGCTTCAATCATTTCTGGACGTTTTTCAATGGCAAAAATCATTGAATATTATAAATGCACAAACAGTAATTTCTCTGCATTGCAAGGTGCAATTCTGAAATTTTTTGCTTTTTCCTGCTCCTCTTAGCATGATAAAGAAGATTCAAAGAGAGTGAGATGCCAGCTCCTTTTATTCAGTCAGTAGCTTCAAACATTTCTGGTATATGAATAACATGATGTTTTTCAATGGCAAAAATCAATGAATATTGTAAATGCACAAACAGTAATTTCTCCGCATTGCAAGGTGCAATTCTGAAATTTTTTGCTTTTTCCTGCTCCTCTTAGCATGATAAAGAAGATTCAAAGAGAGTGAGATGCCAGCTCCTTTCATTCAGTCAGTAGCTTCAATCATTTCTGGACGTTTTTCAATGGCAAAAATCAATGAATATTGTAAATGCACAAACAGTAATTTCTCCGCATTGCAAGGTGCAATTCTGAAATTTTTTGCTTTTTCCTGCTCCTCTTAGCATGATAAAGAAGATTCAAAGAGAGTGAGATGCCAGCTCCTTTCATTCAGTCAGTAGCTTCAAACATTTCTGGTATATGAATAACATGATGTTTTTCAATGGCAAAAATCAATGAATATTGTAAATGCACAAACAGTAATTTCTCCGCATTGCAAGGTGCAAGTCTGAAATTTTTTGCTTTTTCCTGCTCCTCTTAGCATGATAAAGAAGATTCAAAGAGAGTGAGATGCCAGCTACTTTCATTCAGTCAGTAGCTTCAATCATTTCTGGACGTTTTTCAATGGTAAAAATCAATGAATATTGTAAATGCACAAACAGTAATTTCTCCACATTGCAAGGTGCAATTCTGAAATTTTTTGCTTTTTCCTGCTCCTCTTAGCATGATAAAGAAGATTCAAAGAGAGTGAGATGCCAGCTCCTTTCATTCAGTCAGTAGCTTCAAACATTTCTGGTATATGAATAACATGATGTTTTTCAATGGCAAAAATCAATGAATATTGTAAATGCACAAACAGTAATTTCTCCGCATTGCAAAGTGCAATTCTGAAATTTTTTGCTTTTTCCTGCTCCTCTTAGCATGATAAAGAAGATTCAAAGAGAGTGAGATGCCAGCTCCTTTCATTCAGTCAGTAGCTTCAAACATTTCTGGTATATGAATAACATGATGTTTTTCAATGGCAAAAATCAATGAATATTGTAAATGCACAAACAGTAATTTCTCCGCATTGCAAGGTGCAAGTCTGAAATTTTTTGCTTTTTCCTGCTCCTCTTAGCATGATAAAGAAGATTCAAAGAGAGTGAGATGCCAGCTACTTTCATTCAGTCAGTAGCTTCAATCATTTCTGGACGTTTTTCAATTGCAAAAATCAATGAATATTGTAAATGCACAAACAGTAATTTCTCCACATTGCAAGGTGCAATTCTGAAATTTTTTGCTTTTTCCTGCTCCTCTTAGCATGATAAAGAAGATTCAAAGAGAGTGAGATGCCAGCTCCTTTCATTCAGTCAGTAGCTTCAAACATTTCTGGTATATGAATAACATGATGTTTTTCAATGGCAAAAATCATTGAATATTGTAAATGCACAAACAGTAATTTCTCCGCATTGCAAGGTGCAATTCTGAAATTTTTTGCTTTTTCCTGCTCCTCTTAGCATGATAAAGAAGATTCAAAAGAGTGAGATGCCAGCTCCTTTCATTCAGTCAGTAGCTTCAATCATTTCTGGATGTTTTTCAATGGCAAAAATCAATGAATATTGTAAATGCACAAACTGTAATTTCGCCGCATTGCAAGGTGCAATTCTGAAATTTTTTGCTTTTTCCTGCTCCTCTTAGCATGATAAAGAAGATTCAAAGAGAGTGAGATGCCAGCTCCTTTCATTCAGTCAGTAGCTTCAATCATTTCTGGACGTTTTTCAATGGCAAAAATCAATGAATATTGTAAATGCACAAACAGTAATTTCTCCGCATTGCAAGGTGCAATTCTGAAATTTTTTGCTTTTTCCTGCTCCTCTTAGCATGATAAAGAAGATTCAAAGAGAGTGAGATGCCAGCTCCTTTCATTCAGTCAGTACCTTCAATCATTTCTGGACGTTTTTCAATGGCAAAAATCAATGAATATTGTAAATGCACAAACAGTAATTTCTCCGCATTGCAAGGTGCAATTCTGAAATTTTTTGCTTTTTCCCGCTCCTCTTAGCATGATAAAGAAGATTCAAAGAGAGTGAGGTGCCAGCTCCTTTCATTCAGTCAGTAGCTTCAAACATTTCTGGTATATGAATAACATGTTTTTCAATGGCAAAAATCAATGAATATTGTAAATGCACAAACAGTAATTTCTCCGCATTGCAAGCTGCAATTCTGAAATTTTTTGCTTTTTCCTGCTCCTCTTAGCATGATAAAGAAGATTCAAAGAGAGTGAGATGCCAGCTCCTTTCATTCAGTCAGTAGCTTCAATCATTTCTGGATGTTTTTCAATGGCAAAAATCAATGAATATTGTAAATGCACAAACAGTAATTTCTCCGCATTGCAAGGTGCAATTCTGAAATTTTTTGCTTTTTCCTGCTCCTCTTAGCATGATAAAGAAGATTCAAAGAGAGTGAGATGCCAGCTCCTTTCATTCAGTCAGTAGCTTCAATCATTTCTGGACATTTTTCAATGGCAAAAATCAATGAATATTGTAAATGCACAAACAGTAATTTCTCCGCATTGCAAGGTGCAATTCTGAAATTTTTTGCTTTTTCCTGCTCCTCTTAGCATGATAAAGAAGATTCAAAGAGAGTGAGATGCCAGCTCCTTTCATTCAGTCAGTAGCTTCAAACATTTCTGGTATATGAATAACATGATGTTTTTCAATGGCAAAAATCAATGAATATTGTAAATGCACAAACAGTAATTTCTCCGCATTGCAAGGTGCAAGTCTGAAATTTTTTGCTTTTTCCTGCTCCTCTTAGCATGATAAAGAAGATTCAAAGAGAGTGAGATGCCAGCTCCTTTCATTCAGTCAGTAGCTTCAAACATTTCTGGTATATGAATAACATGATGTTTTTCAATGGCAAAAATCAATGAATATTGTAAATGCACAAACAGTAATTTCTCCTCATTGCAAGGTTCAATTCTGAAATTTTTTGCTTTTTCCTGCTCCTCTTAGCATGATAAAGAAGATTCAAAGAGAGTGAGATGCCAGCTCCTTTCGTTCAGTCAGTAGCTTCAATCATTTCTGGACGTTTTTCAATGGCAAAAATCATTGAATATTATAAATGCACAAACAGTAATTTCTCCGCATTGCAAGGTGCAATTCTGAAATTTTTTGCTTTTTCCTGCTCCTCTTAGCATGATAAAGAAGATTCAAAGAGAGTGAGATGCCAGCTCCTTTCATTCAGTCAGTAGCTTCAAACATTTCTGGTATATGAATAACATGATGTTTTTCAATGGCAAAAATCAATGAATATTGTAAATGCACAAACAGTAATTTCTCCGCATTGCAAGGTGCAATTCTGAAATTTTTTGCTTTTTCCTGCTCCTCTTAGCATGATAAAGAAGATTCAAAGAGAGTGAGATGCCAGCTCCTTTCATTCAGTCAGTAGCTTCAATCATTTCTGGACGTTTTTCAATGGCAAAAATCAATGAATATTGTAAATGCACAAACAGTAATTTCTCCGCATTGCAAGGTGCAATTCTGAAATTTTTTGCTTTTTCCTGCTCCTCTTAGCATGATAAAGAAGATTCAAAGAGAGTGAGATGCCAGCTCCTTTCATTCAGTCAGTAGCTTCAAACATTTCTGGTATATGAATAACATGATGTTTTTCAATGGCAAAAATCAATGAATATTGTAAATGCACAAACAGTAATTTCTCCGCATTGCAAGGTGCGTCTGAAATTTTTTGCTTTTTCCTGCTCCTCTTAGCATGATAAAGAAGATTCAAAGAGAGTGAGATGCCAGCTACTTTCATTCAGTCAGTAGCTTCAATCATTTCTGGACGTTTTTCAATGGTAAAAATCAATGAATATTGTAAATGCACAAACAGTAATTTCTCCACATTGCAAGGTGCAATTCTGAAATTTTTTGCTTTTTCCTGCTCCTCTTAGCATGATAAAGAAGATTCAAAGAGAGTGAGATGCCAGCTCCTTTCATTCAGTCAGTAGCTTCAAACATTTCTGGTATATGAATAACATGATGTTTTTCAATGGCAAAAATCAATGAATATTGTAAATGCACAAACAGTAATTTCTCCGCATTGCAAAGTGCAATTCTGAAATTTTTTGCTTTTTCCTGCTCCTCTTAGCATGATAAAGAAGATTCAAAGAGAGTGAGATGCCAGCTCCTTTCATTCAGTCAGTAGCTTCAAACATTTCTGGTATATGAATAACATGATGTTTTTCAATGGCAAAAATCAATGAATATTGTAAATGCACAAACAGTAATTTCTCCGCATTGCAAGGTGCAAGTCTGAAATTTTTTGCTTATTCCTGCTCCTCTTAGCATGATAAAGAAGATTCAAAGAGAGTGAGATGCCAGCTACTTTCATTCAGTCAGTAGCTTCAATCATTTCTGGACGTTTTTCAATGGTAAAAATCAATGAATATTGTAAATGCACAAACAGTAATTTCTCCACATTGCAAGGTGCAATTCTGAAATTTTTTGCTTTTTCCTGCTCCTCTTAGCATGATAAAGAAGATTCAAAGAGAGTGAGATGCCAGCTCCTTTCATTCAGTCAGTAGCTTCAAACATTTCTGGTATATGAATAACATGATGTTTTTCAATGGCAAAAATCAATGAATATTGTAAATGCACAAACAGTAATTTCTCCGCATTGCAAGGTGCAATTCTGAAATTTTTTGCTTTTTCCTGCTCCTCTTAGCATGATAAAGAAGATTCAAAGAGAGTGAGATGCCAGCTCCTTTCATTCAGTCAGTAGCTTCAATCATTTCTGGATGTTTTTCAATGGCAAAAATCAATGAATATTGTAAATGCACAAACTGTAATTTCGCCGCATTGCAAGGTGCAATTCTGAAATTTTTTGCTTTTTCCTGCTCCTCTTAGCATGATAAAGAAGATTCAAAGAGAGTGAGATGCCAGCTCCTTTCATTCAGTCAGTAGCTTCAATCATTTCTGGACGTTTTTCAATGGCAAAAATCAATGAATATTGTAAATGCACAAACAGTAATTTCTCCGCATTGCAAGGTGCAATTCTGAAATTTTTTGCTTTTTCCTGCTCCTCTTAGCATGATAAAGAAGATTCAAAGAGAGTGAGATGCCAGCTCCTTTCATTCAGTCAGTACCTTCAATCATTTCTGGACGTTTTTCAATGGCAAAAATCAATGAATATTGTAAATGCACAAACAGTAATTTCTCCGCATTGCAAGGTGCAATTCTGAAATTTTTTGCTTTTTCCCGCTCCTCTTAGCATGATAAAGAAGATTCAAAGAGAGTGAGGTGCCAGCTCCTTTCATTCAGTCAGTAGCTTCAAACATTTCTGGTATATGAATAACATGTTTTTCAATGGCAAAAATCAATGAATATTGTAAATGCACGAACAGTAATTTCTCCGCATTGCAAGCTGCAATTCTGAAATTTTTTGCTTTTTCCTGCTCCTCTTAGCATGATAAAGAAGATTCAAAGAGAGTGAGATGCCAGCTCCTTTCATTCAGTCAGTAGCTTCAATCATTTCTGGACGTTTTTCAATGGCAAAAATCAATGAATATTGTAAATGCACAAACAGTAATTTCTCCGCATTGCAAGGTGCAATTCTGAAATTTTTTGCTTTTTCCTGCTCCTCTTAGCATGATAAAGAAGATTCAAAGAGAGTGAGATGCCAGCTCCTTTCATTCAGTCAGTAGCTTCAATCATTTCTGGACGTTTTTCAATGGCAAAAATCAATGAATATTGTAAATGCACAAACAGTAATTTCTCCGCATTGCAAGGTGCAATTCTGAAATTTTTTGCTTTTTCCTGCTCCTCTTAGCATGATAAAGAAGATTCAAAGAGAGTGAGATGCCAGCTCCTTTCATTCAGTCAGTAGCTTCAAACATTTCTGGTATATGAATAACATGATGTTTTTCAATTGGAAAAATCAATGAATATTGTAAATGCACAAACAGTAATTTCTCCGCATTGCAAGGTGCAAGTCTGAAATTTTTTGCTTTTTCCTGCTCCTCTTAGCATGATAAAGAAGATTCAAAGAGAGTGAGATGCCAGCTCCTTTCATTCAGTCAGTAGCTTCAAACATTTCTGGTATATGAATAACATGATGTTTTTCAATGGCAAAAATCAATGAATATTGTAAATGCACAAACAGTAATTTCTCCGCATTGCAAGGTGCAATTCTGAAATTTTTTGCTTTTTCCTGCTCCTCTTAGCATGATAAAGAAGATTCAAAGAGAGTGAGATGCCAGCTCCTTTCATTCAGTCAGTAGCTTCAAACATTTCTGGTATATGAGTAACATGATGTTTTTCAATGGCAAAAATCAATGAATATTGTAAATGCACAAACAGTAATTTCTCCGCATTGCAAGGTGCAATTCTGAAATTTTTTGCTTTTTCCTGCTCCTCTTAGCATGATAAAGAAGATTCAAAGAGAGTGAGATGCCAGCTCCTTTCATTCAGTCAGTAGCTTCAATCATTTCTGGACGTTTTTCAATGGCAAAAATCAATGAATATTGTAAATGCACAAACAGTAATTTCTCCGCATTGCAAGGTGCAATTCTGAAATTTTTTGCTTTTTCCTGCTCCTCTTAGCATGATAAAGAAGATTCAAAGAGAGTGTGATGCCAGCTCCTTTCGTTCAGTCAGTAGCTTCAATCATTTCTGGACGTTTTTCAATGGCAAAAATCATTGAATAATATAAATGCACAAACAGTAATTTCTCCGCATTGCAAGGTGCAATTCTGAAATTTTTTACTTTTTCCTGCTCCTCTTAGCATGATAAAGAAGATTCAAAGAGAGTGAGATGCCAGCTCCTTTCATTCAGTCAGTAGCTTCAATCATTTCTGGTATATGAATAACATGATGTTTTTCAATGGCAAAAATCAATGAATATTGTAAATGCACAAACAGTAATTTCTCCGCATTGCAAGGTGCAATTCTGAAATTTTTTGCTTTTTCCTGCTCCTCTTAGCATGATAAAGAAGATTCAAAGAGAGTGAGATGCCAGCTCCTTTCATTCAGTCAGTAGCTTCAATCATTTCTGGACGTTTTTCAATGGCAAAAATCAATGAATATTGTAAATGCACAAACAGTAATTTCTCCGCATTGCAAGGTGCAATTCTGAAATTTTTTGCTTTTTCCTGCTCCTCTTAGCATGATAAAGAAGATTCAAAGAGAGTGAGATGCCAGCTCCTTTCATTCAGTCAGTAGCTTCAAACATTTCTGGTATATGAATAACATGATGTTTTTCAATGGCAAAAATCAATGAATATTGTAAATGCACAAACAGTAATTTCTCCGCATTGCAAGGTGCAATTCTGAAATTTTTTGCTTTTTCCTGCTCCTCTTAGCATGATAAAGAAGATTCAAAGAGAGTGAGATGCCAGCTCCTTTCGTTCAGTCAGTAGCTTCAATCATTTCTGGACGTTTTTCAATGGCAAAAATCATTGAATATTATAAATGCACAAACAGTAATTTCTCCGCATTGCAAGGTGCAATTCTGAAATTTTTTACTTTTTCCTGCTCCTCTTAGCATGATAAAGAAGATTCAAAGAGAGTGAGATGCCAGCTCCTTTCATTCAGTCAGTAGCTTCAATCATTTCTGGTATATGAATAACATGATGTTTTTCAATGGCAAAAATCAATGAATATTGTAAATGCACAAACAGTAATTTCTCCGCATTGCAAGGTGCAATTCTGAAATTTTTTGCTTTTTCCTGCTCCTCTTAGCATGATAAAGAAGATTCAAAGAGAGTGAGATGCCAGCTCCTTTCATTCAGTCAGTAGCTTCAATCATTTCTGGACGTTTTTCAATGGCAAAAATCAATGAATATTGTAAATGCACAAACAGTAATTTCTCCGCATTGCAAGGTGCAATTCTGAAATTTTTTGCTTTTTCCTGCTCCTCTTAGCATGATAAACATGATTCAAAGAGAGTGAGATGCCAGCTCCTTTCATTCAGTCAGTAGCTTCAATCATTTCTGGACGTTTTTCAATGGCAAAAATCAATGAATATTGTAAATGCACAAACAGTAATTTTTCCGCATTGCAAGGTGCAATTCTGAAATTTTTTGCTTTTTCCTGCTCCTCTTAGCATGATAAAGAAGATTCAAAGAGAGTGAGATGCCAGCTCCTTTCATTCAGTCAGTAGCTTCAAACATTTCTGGTATATGAATAACATGATGTTTTTCAATGGCAAAAATCAATGAATATTGTAAATGCACAAACAGTAATTTCTCCGCATTGCAAGGTGCAATTCTGAAATTTTTTGCTTTTTCCTGCTCCTCTTAGCATGATAAAGAAGATTCAAAGAGAGTGAGATGCCAGCTCCTTTCATTCAGTCAGTAGCTTCAATCATTTCTGGACGTTTTTCAATTGCAAAAATCAATGAATATTGTAAATGCACAAACAGTAATTTCTCCGCATTGCAAGGTGCAATTCTGAAATTTTTTGCTTTTTCCTGCTCCTCTTATTATGATAAAGACGATTCAAAGAGAGTGAGATGCCAGCTACTTTCATTCAGTCAGTAGCTTCAATCATTTCTGGTATATGAATAACATGATGTTTTTCAATGGCAAAAATCAATGAATATTGTAAATGCACAAACAGTAATTTCTCCGCATTGCAAGGTGCAATTCTGAAATTTTTTGCTTTTTCCTGCTCCTCTTAGCATGATAAAGAAGATTCAAAGAGAGTGAGATGAAAGCTCCTTTCATTCAGTCAGTAGCTTCAATAATTTCTGGTATATGAATAACATGATGTTTTTCAATGGCAGAAATCAATGAATATTGTAAATGCACAAACAGTAATTTATCCGCATTGCAAGGTGCAATTCTGAAATTTTTTGCTTTTTCCTGCTCCTCTTAGTATGATAAAGAAGATTCAAAGAGAGTGAGATGCCAGCTCCTTTCATTCAGTCAGTAGCTTCAAACATTTCTGGTATATGAATAACATCATGTTTTTCAATGGCAAAAATCAATGAATATTGTAAATGCACAAACAGTAATTTCTCCACATTGCAAGGTGCAATTCTGAAATTTTTTGATTTTTCCTGCTCCTCTTAGCATGATAAAGAAGATTCAAAGAGAGTGAGATGCCAGCTCCTTTCATTCAGTCAGTAGCTTCAATCATTTCTGGACGTTTTTCAATGGCAAAAATCAATGAATATTGTAAATGCACAAACAGTAATTTCTCCGCATTGCAAGGTGCAATTCTGAAATTTTTTGCTTTTTCCTGCTCCTCTTAGCATGATAAAGAAGATTCAAAGAGAGTGAGATGCCAGATCCTTTCATTCAGTCAGTAGCTTCAATCATTTCTGGACGTTTTTCAATGGCAAAAATCAATGAATATTGTAAATGCACAAACAGTAATTTCTCCGCATTGCAAGGTGCAATTCTGAAATTTTTTGCTTTTTCCTGCTCCTCTTAGCATGATAAAGAAGATTCAAAGATAGTGAGATGCCAGCTCCTTTCATTCAGTCAGTAGCTTCAATCATTTCTGGTATATGAATAACATGATGTTTTTCAATGGCAAAAATCAATGAATATTGTAAATGCACAAACAGTAATTTCTCCGCATTGCAAGGTGCAATTCTGAAATTTTTTGCTTTTTCCTGCTCCTCTTAGCATGATAAAGAAGATTCAAAGAGAGTGAGATGCCAGCTCCTTTCATTCAGTCAGTAGCTTCAATCATTTCTGGACGTTTTTCAATGGCAAAAATCAATGAATATTGTAAATGCACAAACAGTAATTTCTCTGCATTGCAAGGTGCAATTATGAAATTTTTTGCTTTTTCCTGCTCCTCTTAGCATGATAAACAAGATTCAAAGAGAGTGAGATGCCAGCTCCTTTCATTCAGTCAGTAGCTTCAATCATTTCTGGACGTTTTTCAATGGCAAAAATCAATGAATATTGTAAATGCACAAACAGTAATTTCTCCGCATTGCAAGGTGCAATTCAGAAATTTTTTGCTTTTTCCTGCTCCTCTTAGCATGATAAAGAAGATTCAAAGAGAGTGAGATGCCAGCTCCTTTCATTCAGTCAGTAGCTTCAATCGTTTCTGGTATATGAATAACATGATGTTTTTCAATGGCAAAAATCAATGAATATTGTAAATGCACAAACAGTAATTTCTCCGCATTGCAAGGTGCAATTCTGAAATTTTTTGCTTTTTCCTACTCCTCAGCATGATAAAGAAGATTCAAAGAGAGTGAGATGCCAGCTCCTTTCATTCAGTCAGTAGCTTCAATCATTTCTGGACGTTTTTCAATGGCAAAAATTAATGAATATTGTAAATGCACAAACAGTAATTTCTCCACATTGCAAGGTGCAATTCTGAATTTTTTTGCTTTTTCCTGCTCCTCTTAGCATGATAAAGAAGATTCAAAGAGAGTGAGATGCCAGCTCCTTTCATTCAGTCAGTAGCTTCAATCATTTCTGGTATATGAATAACATGATGTTTTTCAATGGCAAAAATCAATGAATATTGTAAATGCACAAACAGTAATTTATCCGCATTGCAAGGTGCAATTCTGAAATTTTTTGCTTTTTCCTGCTCCTCTTAGCATGATAAAGAAGATTCAAAGAGAGTGAGATGCCAGCCCCTTTCATTCAGTCAGTAGCTTCAAACATTTCTGGTATATGAATAACATGATGTTTTTCAATGGCAAAAATCAATGAATATTGTAAATGCACAAACAGTAATTTCTCCGCATTGCAAGGTGCAATTCTGAAATTTTTTGCTTTTTCCTGCTCCTCTTAGCATGATAAACAAGATTCAAAGAGAGTGAGATGCCAGCTCCTTTCATTCAGTCAGTAGCTTCAATCATTTCTGGACGTTTTTCAATGGCAAAAATCAATGAATATTGTAAATGCACAAACAGTAATTTCTCCGCATTGCAAGGTGCAATTCTGAAATTTTTTGCTTTTTCCTGCTCCTCTTAGCATGATAAAGAAGATTCAAAGAGAGTGAGATGCCAGCTCCTTTCATTCAGTCAGTAGCTTTAAACATTTCTGGTATATGAATAACATGATGTTTTTCAATGGCAAAAATCAATGAATATTGTAAATGCACAAACAGTAATTTCTCCGCATTGCAAGGTGCAATTCTGAAATTTTTTGCTTTTTCCTGCTCCTCTTAGCATGATAAGGAAGATTCAAAGAGAGTGAGATGCCAGCTCCTTTCGTTCAGTCAGTAGCTTCAATCATTTCTGGACGTTTTTCAATGGCAAAAATCATTGAATATTATAAATGCACAAACAGTAATTTCTCCGCATTGCAAGGTGCAATTCTGAAATTTTTTACTTTTTCCTGCTCCTCTTAGCATGATAAAGAAGATTCAAAGAGAGTGAGATGCCAGCTCCTTTCATTCAGTCAGTAGCTTCAATCATTTCTGGTATATGAATAACATGATGTTTTTCAATGGCAAAAATCAATGAATATTGTAAATGCCCAAACAGTAATTTCTCCGCATTGCAAGGTGCAATTCTGAAATTTTTTGCTTTTTCCTGCTCCTCTTAGCATGATAAAGAAGATTCAAAGAGAGTGAGATGCCAGCTCCTTTCATTCAGTCAGTAGCTTCAATCATTTCTTTACGTTTTTCAATGGCAAAAATCAATGAATATTGTAAATGCACAAACAGTAATTTCTCCGCATTGCAAGGTGCAATTCTGAAATTTTTTGCTTTTTCCTGCTCCTCTTAGCATGATAAACAAGATTCAAAGAGAGTGAGATGCCAGCTCCTTTCATTCAGTCAGTAACTTCAAACATTTCTGGTATATGAATAACATGATGTTTTTCAATGGCAAAAATCAATGAATATTGTAAATGCACAAACAGTAATTTCTCCGCATTGCAAGGTGCAATTCTGAAATTTTTTGCTTTTTCCTGCTCCTCTTAGCATGATAAAGAAGATTCAAAGAGAGTGAGATGCCAGCTCCTTTCATTCAGTCAGTAGCTTCAATCATTTCTGGACGTTTTTCAATGACAAAAATCAATGAATATTGTAAATGCACAAACAGTAATTTCTCTGCATTGCAAGGTGCAATTCTGAAATTTTTTGCTTTTTCCTGCTCCTCTTAGCATGATAAAGAAGATTCAAAGAGAGTGAGATGCCAGCTCCTTTCATTCAGTCAGTAGCTTCAAACATTTCTGGTATATGAATAACATGATGTTTTTCAATGGCAAAAATCAATGAATATTGTAAATGCACAAACAGTAATTTCTCCGCATTGCAAGGTGCAATTCTGAAATTTTTTGCTTTTTCCTGCTCCTCTTAGCATGATAAAGAAGATTCAAAGAGAGTGAGATGCCAGCTCCTTTCATTCAGTCAGTAGCTTCAATCATTTCTGGTATATGAATAACATGATGTTTTTCAATGGCAAAAATCAATGAATATTGTAAATGCACAAACAGTAATTTATCCGCATTGCAAGGTGCAATTCTGAAATTTTTTGCTTTTTCCTGCTCCTCTTAGCATGATAAAAAAGATTCAAAGAGAGTGAGATGCCAGCTCCTTTCATTCAGTCAGTAGCTTCAAACATTTCTGGTATATGAATAACATGATGTTTTTCCATGGCAAAAATCAATGAATATTGTAAATGAACAAACAGTAATTTCTCCGCATTGCAAGGTGCAATTCTGAAATTTTTTGCTTTTTCCTGCTCCTCTTAGCATGATAAAGAAGATTCAAAGAGAGTGAGATGCCAGCCCCTTTCATTCAGTCAGTAGCTTCAATCATTTCTGGACGTTTTTCAATGGCAAAAATCAATGAATATTGTAAATGCACAAACAGTAATTTCTCCGCATTGCAAGGTGCAATTCTGAAATTTTTTGCTTTTTCCTGCTCCTCTTAGCATGATAAAGAAGATTCAAAGAGAGTGAGATGCCAGCTCCTTTCATTCAGTCAGTAGCTTCAATCATTTCTGGTATATGAATAACATGATGTTTTTCAATGGCAAAAATCAATGAATTTTGTAAATGCACAAACAGTAATTTCTCCGCATTGCAAGGTGCAATTCTGAAATTTTTTGCTTTTTCCTGCTCCTCAGCATGATAAAGAAGATTCAAAGAGAGTGAGATGCCAGCTCCTTTCATTCAGTCAGTAGCTTCAATCATTTCTGGACGTTTTTCAATGGCAAAAATTAATGAATATTGTAAATGCACAAACAGTAATTTCTCCACATTGCAAGGTGCAATTCTGAATTTTTTTGCTTTTTCCTGCTCCTCTTAGCATGATAAAGAAGATTCAAAGAGAGTGAGATGCCAGCTCCTTTCATTCAGTCAGTAGCTTCAATCATTTCTGGTATATGAATAACATGATGTTTTTCAATGGCAAAAATCAATGAATATTGTAAATGCACAAACAGTAATTTATCCGCATTGCAAGGTGCAATTCTGAAATTTTTTGCTTTTTCCTGCTCCTCTTAGCATGATAAAAAAGATTCAAAGAGAGTGAGATGCCAGCTCCTTTCATTCAGTCAGTAGCTTCAAACATTTCTGGTATATGAATAACATGATGTTTTTCCATGGCAAAAATCAATGAATATTGTAAATGAACAAACAGTAATTTCTCCGCATTGCAAGGTGCAATTCTGAAATTTTTTGCTTTTTCCTGCTCCTCTTAGCATGATAAAGAAGATTCAAAGAGAGTGAGATGCCAGCTCCTTTCATTCAGTCAGTAGCTTCAATCATTTCTGGACGTTTTTCAATGACAAAAATCAATGAATATTGTAAATGCACAAACAGTAATTTCTCTGCATTGCAAGGTGCAATTCTGAAATTTTTTGCTTTTTCCTGCTCCTCTTAGCATGATAAAGAAGATTCAAAGAGAGTGAGATGCCAGCTCCTTTCATTCAGTCAGTAGCTTCAAACATTTCTGGTATATGAATAACATGATGTTTTTCAATGGCAAAAATCAATGAATATTGTAAATGCACAAACAGTAATTTCTCCGCATTGCAAGGTGCAATTCTGAAATTTTTTGCTTTTTCCTGCTCCTCTTAGCATGATAAAGAAGATTCAAAGAGAGTGAGATGCCAGCTCCTTTCATTCAGTCAGTAGCTTCAATCATTTCTGGTATATGAATAACATGATGTTTTTCAATGGCAAAAATCAATGAATATTGTAAATGCACAAACAGTAATTTATCCGCATTGCAAGGTGCAATTCTGAAATTTTTTGCTTTTTCCTGCTCCTCTTAGCATGATAAAAAAGATTCAAAGAGAGTGAGATGCCAGCTCCTTTCATTCAGTCAGTAGCTTCAAACATTTCTGGTATATGAATAACATGATGTTTTTCCATGGCAAAAATCAATGAATATTGTAAATGAACAAACAGTAATTTCTCCGCATTGCAAGGTGCAATTCTGAAATTTTTTGCTTTTTCCTGCTCCTCTTAGCATGATAAAGAAGATTCAAAGAGAGTGAGATGCCAGCCCCTTTCATTCAGTCAGTAGCTTCAATCATTTCTGGACGTTTTTCAATGGCAAAAATCAATGAATATTGTAAATGCACAAACAGTAATTTCTCCGCATTGCAAGGTGCAATTCTGAAATTTTTTGCTTTTTCCTGCTCCTCTTAGCATGATAAAGAAGATTCAAAGAGAGTGAGATGCCAGCTCCTTTCATTCAGTCAGTAGCTTCAATCATTTCTGGTATATGAATAACATGATGTTTTTCAATGGCAAAAATCAATGAATTTTGTAAATGCACAAACAGTAATTTCTCCGCATTGCAAGGTGCAATTCTGAAATTTTTTGCTTTTTCCTGCTCCTCAGCATGATAAAGAAGATTCAAAGAGAGTGAGATGCCAGCTCCTTTCATTCAGTCAGTAGCTTCAATCATTTCTGGACGTTTTTCAATGGCAAAAATTAATGAATATTGTAAATGCACAAACAGTAATTTCTCCACATTGCAAGGTGCAATTCTGAATTTTTTTGCTTTTTCCTGCTCCTCTTAGCATGATAAAGAAGATTCAAAGAGAGTGAGATGCCAGCTCCTTTCATTCAGTCAGTAGCTTCAATCATTTCTGGTATATGAATAACATGATGTTTTTCAATGGCAAAAATCAATGAATATTGTAAATGCACAAACAGTAATTTATCCGCATTGCAAGGTGCAATTCTGAAATTTTTTGCTTTTTCCTGCTCCTCTTAGCATGATAAAAAAGATTCAAAGAGAGTGAGATGCCAGCTCCTTTCATTCAGTCAGTAGCTTCAAACATTTCTGGTATATGAATAACATGATGTTTTTCCATGGCAAAAATCAATGAATATTGTAAATGAACAAACAGTAATTTCTCCGCATTGCAAGGTGCAATTCTGAAATTTTTTGCTTTTTCCTGCTCCTCTTAGCATGATAAAGAAGATTCAAAGAGAGTGAGATGCCAGCCCCTTTCATTCAGTCAGTAGCTTCAATCATTTCTGGACGTTTTTCAATGGCAAAAATCAATGAATATTGTAAATGCACAAACAGTAATTTCTCCGCATTGCAAGGTGCAATTCTGAAATTTTTTGCTTTTTCCTGCTCCTCTTAGCATGATAAAGAAGATTCAAAGAGAGTGAGATGCCAGCTCCTTTCATTCAGTCAGTAGCTTCAATCATTTCTGGTATATGAATAACATGATGTTTTTCAATGGCAAAAATCAATGAATTTTGTAAATGCACAAACAGTAATTTCTCCGCATTGCAAGGTGCAATTCTGAAATTTTTTGCTTTTTCCTGCTCCTCAGCATGATAAAGAAGATTCAAAGAGAGTGAGATGCCAGCTCCTTTCATTCAGTCAGTAGCTTCAATCATTTCTGGACGTTTTTCAATGGCAAAAATTAATGAATATTGTAAATGCACAAACAGTAATTTCTCCACATTGCAAGGTGCAATTCTGAATTTTTTTGCTTTTTCCTGCTCCTCTTAGCATGATAAAGAAGATTCAAAGAGAGTGAGATGTCAGCTCCTTTCATTCAGTCAGTAGCTTCAATCATTTCTGGTATATGAATAACATGATGTTTTTCAATGGCAAAAATCAATGAATATTGTAAATGCACAAACAGTAATTTATCCGCATTGCAAGGTGCAATTCTGAAATTTTTTGCTTTTTCCTGCTCCTCTTAGCATGATAAAGAAGATTCAAAGAGAGTGAGATGCCAGCCCCTTTCATTCAGTCAGTAGCTTCAAACATTTCTGGTATATGAATAACATGATGTTTTTCAATGGCAAAAATCAATGAATATTGTAAATGCACAAACAGTAATTTCTCCGCATTGCAAGGTGCAATTCTGAAATTTTTTGCTTTTTCCTGCTCCTCTTAGCATGATAAACAAGATTCAAAGAGAGTGAGATGCCAGCTCCTTTCATTCAGTCAGTAGCTTCAATCATTTCTGGACGTTTTTCAATGGCAAAAATCAATGAATATTGTAAATGCACAAACAGTAATTTCTCCGCATTGCAAGGTGCAATTCTGAAATTTTTTGCTTTTTCCTGCTCCTCTTAGCATGATAAAGAAGATTCAAAGAGAGTGAGATGCCAGCTCCTTTCATTCAGTCAGTAGCTTCAAACATTTCTGGTATATGAATAACATGATGTTTTTCAATGGCAAAAATCAATGAATATTGTAAATGCACAAACAGTAATTTCTCCGCATTGCAAGGTGCAATTCTGAAATTTTTTGCTTTTTCCTGCTCCTCTTAGCATGATAAAGAAGATTCAAAGAGAGTGAGATGCCAGCTCCTTTCGTTCAGTCAGTAGCTTCAATCATTTCTGGACGTTTTTCAATGGCAAAAATCATTGAATATTATAAATGCACAAACAGTAATTTCTCCGCATTGCAAGGTGCAATTCTGAAATTTTTTACTTTTTCCTGCTCCTCTTAGCATGATAAAGAAGATTCAAAGAGAGTGAGATGCCAGCTCCTTTCATTCAGTCAGTAGCTTCAATCATTTCTGGTATATGAATAACATGATGTTTTTCAATGGCAAAAATCAATGAATATTGTAAATGCCCAAACAGTAATTTCTCCGCATTGCAAGGTGCAATTCTGAAATTTTTTGCTTTTTCCTGCTCCTCTTAGCATGATAAAGAAGATTCAAAGAGAGTGAGATGCCAGCTCCTTTCATTCAGTCAGTAGCTTCAATCATTTCTTTACGTTTTTCAATGGCAAAAATCAATGAATATTGTAAATGCACAAACAGTAATTTCTCCGCATTGCAAGGTGCAATTCTGAAATTTTTTGCTTTTTCCTGCTCCTCTTAGCATGATAAACAAGATTCAAAGAGAGTGAGATGCCAGCTCCTTTCATTCAGTCAGTAACTTCAAACATTTCTGGTATATGAATAACATGATGTTTTTCAATGGCAAAAATCAATGAATATTGTAAATGCACAAACAGTAATTTCTCCGCATTGCAAGGTGCAATTCTGAAATTTTTTGCTTTTTCCTGCTCCTCTTAGCATGATAAAGAAGATTCAAAGAGAGTGAGATGCCAGCTCCTTTCATTCAGTCAGTAGCTTCAATCATTTCTGGACGTTTTTCAATGACAAAAATCAATGAATATTGTAAATGCACAAACAGTAATTTCTCTGCATTGCAAGGTGCAATTCTGAAATTTTTTGCTTTTTCCTGCTCCTCTTAGCATGATAAAGAAGATTCAAAGAGAGTGAGATGCCAGCTCCTTTCATTCAGTCAGTAGCTTCAAACATTTCTGGTATATGAATAACATGATGTTTTTCAATGGCAAAAATCAATGAATATTGTAAATGCACAAACAGTAATTTCTCCGCATTGCAAGGTGCAATTCTGAAATTTTTTGCTTTTTCCTGCTCCTCTTAGCATGATAAAGAAGATTCAAAGAGAGTGAGATGCCAGCTCCTTTCATTCAGTCAGTAGCTTCAATCATTTCTGGACGTTTTTCAATGGCAAAAATTAATGAATATTGTAAATGCACAAACAGTAATTTCTCCACATTGCAAGGTGCAATTCTGAATTTTTTTGCTCTTTCCTGCTCCTCTTAGCATGATAAAGAAGATTCAAAGAGAGTGAGATGCCAGCTCCTTTCATTCAGTCAGTAGCTTCAATCATTTCTGGTATATGAATAACATGATGTTTTTCAATGGCAAAAATCAATGAATATTGTAAATGCACAAACAGTAATTTCTCCGCATTGCAAGGTGCAATTCTGAAATTTTTTGATTTTTCCTGCTCCTCTTAGCATGATAAAGAAGATTCAAAGAGAGTGAGATGCCAGCTCCTTTCATTCAGTCAGTAGCTTCAATCATTTCTGGACGTTTTTCAATGGCAAAAATCAATGAATATTGTAAATGCACAAACAGTAATTTCTCCGCATTGCAAGGTGCAATTCTGAAATTTTTTGCTTTTTCCTGCTCCTCTTAGCATGATAAACAAGATTCAAAGAGAGTGAGATGCCAGCTCCTTTCATTCAGTCAGTAGCTTCAATCATTTCTGGACGTTTTTCAATGGCAAAAATCAATGAATATTGTAAATGCACAAACAGTAATTTCTCCGCATTGCAAGGTGCAATTCTGAAATTTTTTGCTTTTTCCTGCTCCTCTTAGCATGATAAAGAAGATTCAAAGAGAGTGAGATGCCAGCTCCTTTCATTCAGTCAGTAGCTTCAAACATTTCTGGTATATGAATAACATGATGTTTTTCAATGGCAAAAATCAATGAATATTGTAAATGCACAAACAGTAATTTCTCCGCATTGCAAGGTGCAATTCTGAAATTTTTTGCTTTTTCCTGCTCCTCTTAGCATGATAAAGAAGATTCAAAGAGAGTGAGATGCCAGCTCCTTTCGTTCAGTCAGTAGCTTCAATCATTTCTGGACGTTTTTCAATGGCAAAAATCATTGAATATTATAAATGCACAAACAGTAATTTCTCCGCATTGCAAGGTGCAATTCTGAAATTTTTTACTTTTTCCTGCTCCTCTTAGCATGATAAAGAAGATTCAAAGAGAGTGAGATGCCAGCTCCTTTCATTCAGTCAGTAGCTTCAATCATTTCTGGTATATGAATAACATGATGTTTTTCAATGGCAAAAATCAATGAATATTGTAAATGCCCAAACAGTAATTTCTCCGCATTGCAAGGTGCAATTCTGAAATTTTTTGCTTTTTCCTGCTCCTCTTAGCATGATAAAGAAGATTCAAAGAGAGTGAGATGCCAGCTCCTTTCATTCAGTCAGTAGCTTCAATCATTTCTTTACGTTTTTCAATGGCAAAAATCAATGAATATTGTAAATGCACAAACAGTAATTTCTCCGCATTGCAAGGTGCAATTCTGAAATTTTTTGCTTTTTCCTGCTCCTCTTAGCATGATAAACAAGATTCAAAGAGAGTGAGATGCCAGCTCCTTTCATTCAGTCAGTAACTTCAAACATTTCTGGTATATGAATAACATGATGTTTTTCAATGGCAAAAATCAATGAATATTGTAAATGCACAAACAGTAATTTCTCCGCATTGCAAGGTGCAATTCTGAAATTTTTTGCTTTTTCCTGCTCCTCTTAGCATGATAAAGAAGATTCAAAGAGAGTGAGATGCCAGCTCCTTTCATTTAGTCAGTAGCTTCAATCATTTCTGGACGTTTTTCAATGACAAAAATCAATGAATATTGTAAATGCACAAACAGTAATTTCTCTGGATTGCAAGGTGCAATTCTGAAATTTTTTGCTTTTTCCTGCTCCTCTTAGCATGATAAAGAAGATTCAAAGAGAGTGAGATGCCAGCTCCTTTCATTCAGTCAGTAGCTTCAAACATTTCTGGTATATGAATAACATGATGTTTTTCAATGGCAAAAATCAATGAATATTGTAAATGCACAAACAGTAATTTCTCCGCATTGCAAGGTGCAATTCTGAAATTTTTTGCTTTTTCCTGCTCCTCTTAGCATGATAAAGAAGATTCAAAGAGAGTGAGATGCCAGCTCCTTTCATTCAGTCAGTAGCTTCAATCATTTCTGGACGTTTTTCAATTGCAAAAATCAATGAATATTGTAAATGCACAAACAGTAATTTCTCTGCATTGCAAGGTGCAATTCTGAAATTTTTTGCTTTTTCCTGCTCCTCTTAGCATGATAAAGACGATTCAAAGAGAGTGAGATGCCAGCTACTTTCATTCAGTCAGTAGCTTCAATCATTTCTGGTATATGAATAACATGATGTTTTTCAACGGCAAAAATCAATGAATATTGTAAATGCACAAACAGTAATTTCTCCGCATTGCAAGGTGCAATTCTGAAATTTTTTGCTTTTTCCTGCTCCTCTTAGCATGATAAAGAAGATTCAAAGAGAGTGAGATGCCAGCTCCTTTCATTCAGTCAGTAGCTTCAATCATTTCTTTACGTTTTTCAATGGCAAAAATCAATGAATATTGTAAATGCACAAACAGTAATTTCTCCGCATTGCAAGGTGCAATTCTGAAATTTTTTGCTTTTTCCTGCTCCTCTTAGCATGATAAACAAGATTCAAAGAGAGTGAGATGCCAGCTCCTTTCATTCAGTCAGTAACTTCAAACATTTCTGGTATATGAATAACATGATGTTTTTCAATGGCAAAAATCAATGAATATTGTAAATGCACAAACAGTAATTTCTCCGCATTGCAAGGTGCAATTCTGAAATTTTTTGCTTTTTCCTGCTCCTCTTAGCATGATAAAGAAGATTCAAAGAGAGTGAGATGCCAGCTCCTTTCATTTAGTCAGTAGCTTCAATCATTTCTGGACGTTTTTCAATGACAAAAATCAATGAATATTGTAAATGCACAAACAGTAATTTCTCTGGATTGCAAGGTGCAATTCTGAAATTTTTTGCTTTTTCCTGCTCCTCTTAGCATGATAAAGAAGATTCAAAGAGAGTGAGATGCCAGCTCCTTTCATTCAGTCAGTAGCTTCAAACATTTCTGGTATATGAATAACATGATGTTTTTCAATGGCAAAAATCAATGAATATTGTAAATGCACAAACAGTAATTTCTCCGCATTGCAAGGTGCAATTCTGAAATTTTTTGCTTTTTCCTGCTCCTCTTAGCATGATAAAGAAGATTCAAAGAGAGTGAGATGCCAGCTCCTTTCATTCAGTCAGTAGCTTCAATCATTTCTGGACGTTTTTCAATTGCAAAAATCAATGAATATTGTAAATGCACAAACAGTAATTTCTCTGCATTGCAAGGTGCAATTCTGAAATTTTTTGCTTTTTCCTGCTCCTCTTAGCATGATAAAGACGATTCAAAGAGAGTGAGATGCCAGCTACTTTCATTCAGTCAGTAGCTTCAATCATTTCTGGTATATGAATAACATGATGTTTTTCAACGGCAAAAATCAATGAATATTGTAAATGCACAAACAGTAATTTCTCCGCATTGCAAGGTGCAATTCTGAAATTTTTTTGCTTTTTCCTGCTCCTCTTAGCATGATAAAGAAGATTCAAAGAGAGTGAGATGCCAGCTCCTTTCATTCAGTCAGTAGCTTCAATCATTTCTGGACGTTTTTCAATGGCAAAAATCAATGAATATTGTAAATGCACAAACAGTAATTTCTCTGCATTGCAAGGTGCAATTCTGAAATTTTTTGCTTTTTCCTGCTCCTCTTAGCATGATAAAGAAGATTCAAAGAGAGTGAGATGCCAGCTCCTTTCATTCAGTCAGTAGCTTCAAACATTTCTGGTATATGAATAACATGATGTTTTTCAATGGCAAAAATCAATGAATATTGTAAATGCACAAACAGTAATTTCTCCGCATTGCAAGGTGCAATTCTGAAATTTTTTGCTTTTTCCTGCTCCGCTTAGCATGATAAAGAAGATTCAAAGAGAGTGAGATGCCAGCTCCTTTCATTCAGTCAGTAGCTTCAATCATTTCTGGACGTTTTTCAATTGCAAAAATCAATGAATATTGTAAATGCACAAACAGTAATTTCTCCGCATTGCAAGGTGCAATTCTGAAATTTTTTGCTTTTTCCTGCTCCTCTTAGCATGATAAAGACGATTCAAAGAGAGTGAGATGCCAGCTACTTTCATTCAGTCAGTAGCTTCAATCATTTCTGGTATATGAATAACGATGTTTTTCAATGGCAAAAATCAATGAATATTGTAAATGCACAAACAGTAATTTCTCCGCATTGCAAGGTGCAATTCTGAAATTTTTTGCTTTTTCCTGCTCCTCTTAGCATGATAAAGAAGATTCAAAGAGAGTGAGATGCCAGCTCCTTTCATTCAGTCAGTAGCTTCAATCATTTCTGGTATATGAATAACATGATGTTTTTCAATGGCAAAAATCAATGAATATTGTAAATGCACAAACAGTAATTTCTCCGCATTGCAAGGTGCAATTCTGAAATTTTTTGCTTTTTCCTGCTCCTCTTAGCATGATAAAGAAGATTCAAAGAGAGTGAGATGCCAGCTCCTTTCGTTCAGTCAGTAGCTTCAAACATTTCTGGTATATGAATAACATGATGTTTTTCAATGGCAAAAATCAATGAATATTGTAAATGCACAAACAGTAATTTCTCCGCATTGCAAGGTGCAATTCTGAAATTTTTTGATTTTTCCTGCTCCTCTTAGCATGATAAAGAAGATTCAAAGAGAGTGAGATGCCAGCTCCTTTCATTCAGTCAGTAGCTTCAATCATTTCTGGACGTTTTTCAATGGCAAAAATCAATGAATATTGTAAATGCACAAACAGTAATTTCTCCGCATTGCAAGGTGCAATTCTGAAATTTTTTGCTTTTTCCTGCTCCTCTTAGCATGATAAAGAAGATTCAAAGAGAGTGAAATGCCAGATCCTTTCATTCGGTCAGTAGCTTCAATCATTTCTGGTATATGAATAACATGATGTTTTTCAATGGCAAAAATCAATGAATATTGTAAATGCACAAACAGTAATTTCTCCGCATTGCAAGGTGCAATTCTGAAATTTTTTGCCTTTTCCTGCTCCTCTTAGCATGATAAAGAAGATTCAAAGAGAGTGAGATGCCAGCTCCTTTCATTCAGTCAGTAGCTTCAATCATTTCTGGACGTTTTTCAATGGCAAAAATCAATGAATATTGAAAATGCACAAACAGTAATTTCTCTGCATTGCAAGGTGCAATTCTGAAATTTTTTGCTTTTTCCTGCTCCTCTTAGCATGATAAACAAGATTCAAAGAGAGTGAGATGCCAGCTCCTTTCATTCAGTCAGTAGCTTCAATCATTTCTGGACGTTTTTCAATGGCAAAAATCAATGAATATTGTAAATGCACAAACAGTAATTTCTCCGCATTGCAAGGTGCAATTCAGAAATTTTTTGCTTTTTCCTGCTCCTCTTGGCATGATAAAGAAGATTCAAAGAGAGTGAGATGCCAGCTCCTTTCATTCAGTCAGTAGCTTCAATCATTTCTGGTATATGAATAACATGATGTTTTTCAATGGCAAAAATCAATGAATATTGTAAATGCACAAACAGTAATTTCTCCGCATTGCAAGGTGCAATTCTGAAATTTTTTGCTTTTTCCTGCTCCTCTTAGCATGATAAACAAGATTCAAAGAGAGTGAGATGCCAGCTCCTTTCATTCAGTCAGTAGCTTCAATCATTTCTGGACGTTTTTCAATGGCAAAAATCAATGAATATTGTAAATGCACAAACAGTAATTTCTCCGCATTGCAAGGTGCAATTCAGAAATTTTTTGCTTTTTCCTGCTCCTCTTGGCATGATAAAGAAGATTCAAAGAGAGTGAGATGCCAGCTCCTTTCATTCAGTCAGTAGCTTCAATCATTTCTGGTATATGAATAACATGATGTTTTTCAATGGCAAAAATCAATGAATATTGTAAATGCACAAACAGTAATTTCTCCGCATTGCAAGGTGCAATTCTGAAATTTTTTGCTTTTTCCTGCTCCTCTTAGCATGATAAAGAAGATTCAAAGAGAGTGAGATGCCAGCTCCTTTCATTCAGTCAGTAGCTTCAATCATTTCTGGTATATGAATAACATGATGTTTTTCAATGGCAAAAATCAATGAATATTGTAAATGCACAAACAGTAATTTATCCGCATTGCAAGGTGCAATTCTGAAATTTTTTGCTTTTTCCTGCTCCTCTTAGCATGATAAAGAAGATTCAAAGAGAGTGAGATGCCAGCTCCTTTCATTCAGTCAGTAGCTTCAAACATTTCTGGTATATGAATAACATGATGTTTTTCCATGGCAAAAATCAATGAATATTGTAAATGAACAAACAGTAATTTCTCCGCATTGCAAGGTGCAATTCTGAAATTTTTTGCTTTTTCCTGCTCCTCTTAGCATGATAAAGAAGATTCAAAGAGAGTGAGATGCCAGCTCCTTTCATTCAGTCAGTAGCTTCAATCATTTCTGGACGTTTTTCAATGGCAAAAATCAATGAATATTGTAAATGCACAAACAGTAATTTCTCCGCATTGCAAGGTGCAATTCTGAAATTTTTTGCTTTTTCCTGCTCCTCTTAGCATGATAAAGAAGATTCAAAGAGAGTGAGATGCCAGCTTCTTTCATTCAGTCAGTAGCTTCAATCATTTCTGGTATATGAATAACATGATGTTTTTCAATGGCAAAAATCAATGAATTTGGTAAATGCACAAACAGTAATTTCTCCGCATTGCAAGGTGCAATTCTGAAATTTTTTGCTTTTTCCTGCTCCTCTTAGCATGATAAAGAAGATTCAAAGAGAGTGAGATGCCAGCTCCTTTCATTCAGTCAGTAGCTTCAATCATTTCTGGACGTTTTTCAATGGCAAAAATCAATGAATATTGTAAATGCACAAACAGTAATTTATCCGCATTGCAAGGTGCAATTCTGAATTTTTTTGCTTTTTCCTGCTCCTCTTAGCATGATAAAGAAGATTCAAAGAGAGTGAGATGCCAGCTCCTTTCATTCAGTCAGTAGCTTCAAACATTTCTGGTATATGAATAACATGATGTTTTTCAATGGCAAAAATCAATGAATATTGTAAATGCACAAACAGCAATTTCTCCGCATTGCAAGGTGCAATTCTGAAATTTTTTGATTTTTCCTGCTCCTCTTAGCATGATAAAGAAGATTCAAAGAGAGTGAGATGCCAGCTCCTTTCATTCAGTCAGTAGCTTCAATCATTTCTGGACGTTTTTCAATGGCAAAAATCAATGAATATTGTAAATGCACAAACAGTAATTTCTCCGCATTGCAAGGTGCAATTCTGAAATTTTTTGCTTTTTCCTGCTCCTCTTAGCATGATAAAGAAGATTCAAAGAGAGTGAGATGCCAGCTCCTTTCATTCAGTCAGTAGCTTCAATCATTTCTGGTATATGAATAACATGATGTTTTTCAATGGCAAAAATCAATGAATTTTGTAAATGCACAAACAGTAATTTCTCCGCATTGCAAGGTGCAATTCTGAAATTTTTTGCTTTTTCCTGCTCCTCTTAGCATGATAAAGAAGATTCAAAGAGAGTGAGATGCCAGCTCCTTTCATTCAGTCAGTAGCTTCAATCATTTCTGGACGTTTTTCAATGGCAAAAATCAATGAATATTGTAAATGCACAAACAGTAATTTATCCGCATTGCAAGGTGCAATTCTGAATTTTTTTGCTTTTTCCTGCTCCTCTTAGCATGATAAAGAAGATTCAAAGAGAGTGAGATGCCAGCTCCTTTCATTCAGTCAGTAGCTTCAAACATTTCTGGTATATGAATAACATGATGTTTTTCAATGGCAAAAATCAATGAATATTGTAAATGCACAAACAGCAATTTCTCCGCATTGCAAGGTGCAATTCTGAAATTTTTTGATTTTTCCTGCTCCTCTTAGCATGATAAAGAAGATTCAAAGAGAGTGAGATGCCAGCTCCTTTCATTCAGTCAGTAGCTTCAATCATTTCTGGACGTTTTTCAATGGCAAAAATCAATGAATATTGTAAATGCACAAACAGTAATTTCTCCGCATTGCAAGGTGCAATTCTGAAATTTTTTGCTTTTTCCTGCTCCTCTTAGCATGATAAAGAAGATTCAAAGAGAGTGAGATGCCAGCTCCTTTCATTCAGTCAGTAGCTTCAATCATTTCTGGTATATGAATAACATGATGTTTTTCAATGGCAAAAATCAATGAATTTTGTAAATGCACAAACAGTAATTTCTCCGCATTGCAAGGTGCAATTCTGAAATTTTTTGCTTTTTCCTGCTCCTCAGCATGATAAAGAAGATTCAAAGAGAGTGAGATGCCAGCTCCTTTCATTCAGTCAGTAGCTTCAATCATTTCTGGACGTTTTTCAATGGCAAAAATTAATGAATATTGTAAATGCACAAACAGTAATTTCTCCACATTGCAAGGTGCAATTCTGAATTTTTTTGCTTTTTCCTGCTCCTCTTAGCATGATAAAGAAGATTCAAAGAGAGTGAGATGCCAGCTCCTTTCATTCAGTCAGTAGCTTCAATCATTTCTGGTATATGAATAACATGATGTTTTTCAATGGCAAAAATCAATGAATATTGTAAATGCACAAACAGTAATTTATCCGCATTGCAAGGTGCAATTCTGAAATTTTTTGCTTTTTCCTGCTCCTCTTAGCATGATAAAAAAGATTCAAAGAGAGTGAGATGCCAGCTCCTTTCATTCAGTCAGTAGCTTCAAACATTTCTGGTATATGAATAACATGATGTTTTTCCATGGCAAAAATCAATGAATATTGTAAATGAACAAACAGTAATTTCTCCGCATTGCAAGGTGCAATTCTGAAATTTTTTGCTTTTTCCTGCTCCTCTTAGCATGATAAAGAAGATTCAAAGAGAGTGAGATGCCAGCCCCTTTCATTCAGTCAGTAGCTTCAATCATTTCTGGACGTTTTTCAATGGCAAAAATCAATGAATATTGTAAATGCACAAACAGTAATTTCTCCGCATTGCAAGGTGCAATTCTGAAATTTTTTGCTTTTTCCTGCTCCTCTTAGCATGATAAAGAATATTCAAAGAGAGTGAGATGCCAGCTCCTTTCATTCAGTCAGTAGCTTCAATCATTTCTGGTATATGAATAACATGATGTTTTTCAATGGCAAAAATCAATGAATTTTGTAAATGCACAAACAGTAATTTCTCCGCATTGCAAGGTGCAATTCTGAAATTTTTTGCTTTTTCCTGCTCCTCAGCATGATAAAGAAGATTCAAAGAGAGTGAGATGCCAGCTCCTTTCATTCAGTCAGTAGCTTCAATCATTTCTGGACGTTTTTCAATGGCAAAAATTAATGAATATTGTAAATGCACAAACAGTAATTTCTCCACATTGCAAGGTGCAATTCTGAATTTTTTTGCTTTTTCCTGCTCCTCTTAGCATGATAAAGAAGATTCAAAGAGAGTGAGATGTCAGCTCCTTTCATTCAGTCAGTAGCTTCAATCATTTCTGGTATATGAATAACATGATGTTTTTCAATGGCAAAAATCAATGAATATTGTAAATGCACAAACAGTAATTTATCCGCATTGCAAGGTGCAATTCTGAAATTTTTTGCTTTTTCCTGCTCCTCTTAGCATGATAAAGAAGATTCAAAGAGAGTGAGATGCCAGCCCCTTTCATTCAGTCAGTAGCTTCAAACATTTCTGGTATATGAATAACATGATGTTTTTCAATGGCAAAAATCAATGAATATTGTAAATGCACAAACAGTAATTTCTCCGCATTGCAAGGTGCAATTCTGAAATTTTTTGCTTTTTCCTGCTCCTCTTAGCATGATAAACAAGATTCAAAGAGAGTGAGATGCCAGCTCCTTTCATTCAGTCAGTAGCTTCAATCATTTCTGGACGTTTTTCAATGGCAAAAATCAATGAATATTGTAAATGCACAAACAGTAATTTCTCCGCATTGCAAGGTGCAATTCTGAAATTTTTTGCTTTTTCCTGCTCCTCTTAGCATGATAAAGAAGATTCAAAGAGAGTGAGATGCCAGCTCCTTTCATTCAGTCAGTAGCTTCAAACATTTCTGGTATATGAATAACATGATGTTTTTCAATGGCAAAAATCAATGAATATTGTAAATGCACAAACAGTAATTTCTCCGCATTGCAAGGTGCAATTCTGAAATTTTTTGCTTTTTCCTGCTCCTCTTAGCATGATAAAGAAGATTCAAAGAGAGTGAGATGCCAGCTCCTTTCGTTCAGTCAGTAGCTTCAATCATTTCTGGACGTTTTTCAATGGCAAAAATCATTGAATATTATAAATGCACAAACAGTAATTTCTCCGCATTGCAAGGTGCAATTCTGAAATTTTTTACTTTTTCCTGCTCCTCTTAGCATGATAAAGAAGATTCAAAGAGAGTGAGATGCCAGCTCCTTTCATTCAGTCAGTAGCTTCAATCATTTCTGGTATATGAATAACATGATGTTTTTCAATGGCAAAAATCAATGAATATTGTAAATGCCCAAACAGTAATTTCTCCGCATTGCAAGGTGCAATTCTGAAATTTTTTGCTTTTTCCTGCTCCTCTTAGCATGATAAAGAAGATTCAAAGAGAGTGAGATGCCAGCTCCTTTCATTCAGTCAGTAGCTTCAATCATTTCTTTACGTTTTTCAATGGCAAAAATCAATGAATATTGTAAATGCACAAACAGTAATTTCTCCGCATTGCAAGGTGCAATTCTGAAATTTTTTGCTTTTTCCTGCTCCTCTTAGCATGATAAACAAGATTCAAAGAGAGTGAGATGCCAGCTCCTTTCATTCAGTCAGTAACTTCAAACATTTCTGGTATATGAATAACATGATGTTTTTCAATGGCAAAAATCAATGAATATTGTAAATGCACAAACAGTAATTTCTCCGCATTGCAAGGTGCAATTCTGAAATTTTTTGCTTTTTCCTGCTCCTCTTAGCATGATAAAGAAGATTCAAAGAGAGTGAGATGCCAGCTCCTTTCATTCAGTCAGTAGCTTCAATCATTTCTGGACGTTTTTCAATGACAAAAATCAATGAATATTGTAAATGCACAAACAGTAATTTCTCTGCATTGCAAGGTGCAATTCTGAAATTTTTTGCTTTTTCCTGCTCCTCTTAGCATGATAAAGAAGATTCAAAGAGAGTGAGATGCCAGCTCCTTTCATTCAGTCAGTAGCTTCAAACATTTCTGGTATATGAATAACATGATGTTTTTCAATGGCAAAAATCAATGAATATTGTAAATGCACAAACAGTAATTTCTCCGCATTGCAAGGTGCAATTCTGAAATTTTTTGCTTTTTCCTGCTCCTCTTAGCATGATAAAGAAGATTCAAAGAGAGTGAGATGCCAGCTCCTTTCATTCAGTCAGTAGCTTCAATCATTTCTGGACGTTTTTCAATGGCAAAAATTAATGAATATTGTAAATGCACAAACAGTAATTTCTCCACATTGCAAGGTGCAATTCTGAATTTTTTTGCTTTTTCCTGCTCCTCTTAGCATGATAAAGAAGATTCAAAGAGAGTGAGATGCCAGCTCCTTTCATTCAGTCAGTAGCTTCAATCATTTCTGGTATATGAATAACATGATGTTTTTCAATGGCAAAAATCAATGAATATTGTAAATGCACAAACAGTAATTTCTCCGCATTGCAAGGTGCAATTCTGAAATTTTTTGATTTTTCCTGCTCCTCTTAGCATGATAAAGAAGATTCAAAGAGAGTGAGATGCCAGCTCCTTTCATTCAGTCAGTAGCTTCAATCATTTCTGGACGTTTTTCAATGGCAAAAATCAATGAATATTGTAAATGCACAAACAGTAATTTCTCCGCATTGCAAGGTGCAATTCTGAAATTTTTTGCTTTTTCCTGCTCCTCTTAGCATGATAAACAAGATTCAAAGAGAGTGAGATGCCAGCTCCTTTCATTCAGTCAGTAGCTTCAATCATTTCTGGACGTTTTTCAATGGCAAAAATCAATGAATATTGTAAATGCACAAACAGTAATTTCTCCGCATTGCAAGGTGCAATTCTGAAATTTTTTGCTTTTTCCTGCTCCTCTTAGCATGATAAAGAAGATTCAAAGAGAGTGAGATGCCAGCTCCTTTCATTCAGTCAGTAGCTTCAAACATTTCTGGTATATGAATAACATGATGTTTTTCAATGGCAAAAATCAATGAATATTGTAAATGCACAAACAGTAATTTCTCCGCATTGCAAGGTGCAATTCTGAAATTTTTTGCTTTTTCCTGCTCCTCTTAGCATGATAAAGAAGATTCAAAGAGAGTGAGATGCCAGCTCCTTTCGTTCAGTCAGTAGCTTCAATCATTTCTGGACGTTTTTCAATGGCAAAAATCATTGAATATTATAAATGCACAAACAGTAATTTCTCCGCATTGCAAGGTGCAATTCTGAAATTTTTTACTTTTTCCTGCTCCTCTTAGCATGATAAAGAAGATTCAAAGAGAGTGAGATGCCAGCTCCTTTCATTCAGTCAGTAGCTTCAATCATTTCTGGTATATGAATAACATGATGTTTTTCAATGGCAAAAATCAATGAATATTGTAAATGCCCAAACAGTAATTTCTCCGCATTGCAAGGTGCAATTCTGAAATTTTTTGCTTTTTCCTGCTCCTCTTAGCATGATAAAGAAGATTCAAAGAGAGTGAGATGCCAGCTCCTTTCATTCAGTCAGTAGCTTCAATCATTTCTTTACGTTTTTCAATGGCAAAAATCAATGAATATTGTAAATGCACAAACAGTAATTTCTCCGCATTGCAAGGTGCAATTCTGAAATTTTTTGCTTTTTCCTGCTCCTCTTAGCATGATAAACAAGATTCAAAGAGAGTGAGATGCCAGCTCCTTTCATTCAGTCAGTAACTTCAAACATTTCTGGTATATGAATAACATGATGTTTTTCAATGGCAAAAATCAATGAATATTGTAAATGCACAAACAGTAATTTCTCCGCATTGCAAGGTGCAATTCTGAAATTTTTTGCTTTTTCCTGCTCCTCTTAGCATGATAAAGAAGATTCAAAGAGAGTGAGATGCCAGCTCCTTTCATTTAGTCAGTAGCTTCAATCATTTCTGGACGTTTTTCAATGACAAAAATCAATGAATATTGTAAATGCACAAACAGTAATTTCTCTGGATTGCAAGGTGCAATTCTGAAATTTTTTGCTTTTTCCTGCTCCTCTTAGCATGATAAAGAAGATTCAAAGAGAGTGAGATGCCAGCTCCTTTCATTCAGTCAGTAGCTTCAAACATTTCTGGTATATGAATAACATGATGTTTTTCAATGGCAAAAATCAATGAATATTGTAAATGCACAAACAGTAATTTCTCCGCATTGCAAGGTGCAATTCTGAAATTTTTTGCTTTTTCCTGCTCCTCTTAGCATGATAAAGAAGATTCAAAGAGAGTGAGATGCCAGCTCCTTTCATTCAGTCAGTAGCTTCAATCATTTCTGGACGTTTTTCAATTGCAAAAATCAATGAATATTGTAAATGCACAAACAGTAATTTCTCTGCATTGCAAGGTGCAATTCTGAAATTTTTTGCTTTTTCCTGCTCCTCTTAGCATGATAAAGACGATTCAAAGAGAGTGAGATGCCAGCTACTTTCATTCAGTCAGTAGCTTCAATCATTTCTGGTATATGAATAACATGATGTTTTTCAACGGCAAAAATCAATGAATATTGTAAATGCACAAACAGTAATTTCTCCGCATTGCAAGGTGCAATTCTGAAATTTTTTTGCTTTTTCCTGCTCCTCTTAGCATGATAAAGAAGATTCAAAGAGAGTGAGATGCCAGCTCCTTTCATTCAGTCAGTAGCTTCAATCATTTCTGGACGTTTTTCAATGGCAAAAATCAATGAATATTGTAAATGCACAAACAGTAATTTCTCTGCATTGCAAGGTGCAATTCTGAAATTTTTTGCTTTTTCCTGCTCCTCTTAGCATGATAAATAAGATTCAAAGAGAGTGAGATGCCAGCTCCTTTCATTCAGTCAGTAGCTTCAAACATTTCTGGTATATGAATAACATGATGTTTTTCAATGGCAAAAATCAATGAATATTGTAAATGCACAAACAGTAATTTCTCCGCATTGCAAGGTGCAATTCTGAAATTTTTTGCTTTTTCCTGCTCCGCTTAGCATGATAAAGAAGATTCAAAGAGAGTGAGATGCCAGCTCCTTTCATTCAGTCAGTAGCTTCAATCATTTCTGGACGTTTTTCAATTGCAAAAATCAATGAATATTGTAAATGCACAAACAGTAATTTCTCCGCATTGCAAGGTGCAATTCTGAAATTTTTTGCTTTTTCCTGCTCCTCTTAGCATGATAAAGACGATTCAAAGAGAGTGAGATGCCAGCTACTTTCATTCAGTCAGTAGCTTCAATCATTTCTGGTATATGAATAACGATGTTTTTCAATGGCAAAAATCAATGAATATTGTAAATGCACAAACAGTAATTTCTCCGCATTGCAAGGTGCAATTCTGAAATTTTTTGCTTTTTCCTGCTCCTCTTAGCATGATAAAGAAGATTCAAAGAGAGTGAGATGCCAGCTCCTTTCATTCAGTCAGTAGCTTCAATCATTTCTGGTATATGAATAACATGATGTTTTTCAATGGCAAAAATCAATGAATATTGTAAATGCACAAACAGTAATTTCTCCGCATTGCAAGGTGCAATTCTGAAATTTTTTGCTTTTTCCTGCTCCTCTTAGCATGATAAAGAAGATTCAAAGAGAGTGAGATGCCAGCTCCTTTCGTTCAGTCAGTAGCTTCAAACATTTCTGGTATATGAATAACATGATGTTTTTCAATGGCAAAAATCAATGAATATTGTAAATGCACAAACAGTAATTTCTCCGCATTGCAAGGTGCAATTCTGAAATTTTTTGATTTTTCCTGCTCCTCTTAGCATGATAAAGAAGATTCAAAGAGAGTGAGATGCCAGCTCCTTTCATTCAGTCAGTAGCTTCAATCATTTCTGGACGTTTTTCAATGGCAAAAATCAATGAATATTGTAAATGCACAAACAGTAATTTCTCCGCATTGCAAGGTGCAATTCTGAAATTTTTTGCTTTTTCCTGCTCCTCTTAGCATGATAAAGAAGATTCAAAGAGAGTGAAATGCCAGATCCTTTCATTCGGTCAGTAGCTTCAATCATTTCTGGTATATGAATAACATGATGTTTTTCAATGGCAAAAATCAATGAATATTGTAAATGCACAAACAGTAATTTCTCCGCATTGCAAGGTGCAATTCTGAAATTTTTTGCCTTTTCCTGCTCCTCTTAGCATGATAAAGAAGATTCAAAGAGAGTGAGATGCCAGCTCCTTTCATTCAGTCAGTAGCTTCAATCATTTCTGGACGTTTTTCAATGGCAAAAATCAATGAATATTGAAAATGCACAAACAGTAATTTCTCTGCATTGCAAGGTGCAATTCTGAAATTTTTTGCTTTTTCCTGCTCCTCTTAGCATGATAAACAAGATTCAAAGAGAGTGAGATGCCAGCTCCTTTCATTCAGTCAGTAGCTTCAATCATTTCTGGACGTTTTTCAATGGCAAAAATCAATGAATATTGTAAATGCACAAACAGTAATTTCTCCGCATTGCAAGGTGCAATTCAGAAATTTTTTGCTTTTTCCTGCTCCTCTTGGCATGATAAAGAAGATTCAAAGAGAGTGAGATGCCAGCTCCTTTCATTCAGTCAGTAGCTTCAATCATTTCTGGTATATGAATAACATGATGTTTTTCAATGGCAAAAATCAATGAATATTGTAAATGCACAAACAGTAATTTCTCCGCATTGCAAGGTGCAATTCTGAAATTTTTTGCTTTTTCCTGCTCCTCTTAGCATGATAAAGAAGATTCAAAGAGAGTGAGATGCCAGCTCCTTTCATTCAGTCAGTAGCTTCAATCATTTCTGGTATATGAATAACATGATGTTTTTCAATGGCAAAAATCAATGAATATTGTAAATGCACAAACAGTAATTTATCCGCATTGCAAGGTGCAATTCTGAAATTTTTTGCTTTTTCCTGCTCCTCTTAGCATGATAAAGAAGATTCAAAGAGAGTGAGATGCCAGCTCCTTTCATTCAGTCAGTAGCTTCAAACATTTCTGGTATATGAATAACATGATGTTTTTCCATGGCAAAAATCAATGAATATTGTAAATGAACAAACAGTAATTTCTCCGCATTGCAAGGTGCAATTCTGAAATTTTTTGCTTTTTCCTGCTCCTCTTAGCATGATAAAGAAGATTCAAAGAGAGTGAGATGCCAGCTCCTTTCATTCAGTCAGTAGCTTCAATCATTTCTGGACGTTTTTCAATGGCAAAAATCAATGAATATTGTAAATGCACAAACAGTAATTTCTCCGCATTGCAAGGTGCAATTCTGAAATTTTTTGCTTTTTCCTGCTCCTCTTAGCATGATAAAGAAGATTCAAAGAGAGTGAGATGCCAGCTCCTTTCATTCAGTCAGTAGCTTCAATCATTTCTGGTATATGAATAACATGATGTTTTTCAATGGCAAAAATCAATGAATTTGGTAAATGCACAAACAGTAATTTCTCCGCATTGCAAGGTGCAATTCTGAAATTTTTTGCTTTTTCCTGCTCCTCTTAGCATGATAAAGAAGATTCAAAGAGAGTGAGATGCCAGCTCCTTTCATTCAGTCAGTAGCTTCAATCATTTCTGGACGTTTTTCAATGGCAAAAATCAATGAATATTGTAAATGCACAAACAGTAATTTATCCGCATTGCAAGGTGCAATTCTGAATTTTTTTGCTTTTTCCTGCTCCTCTTAGCATGATAAAGAAGATTCAAAGAGAGTGAGATGCCAGCTCCTTTCATTCAGTCAGTAGCTTCAAACATTTCTGGTATATGAATAACATGATGTTTTTCAATGGCAAAAATCAATGAATATTGTAAATGCACAAACAGCAATTTCTCCGCATTGCAAGGTGCAATTCTGAAATTTTTTGATTTTTCCTGCTCCTCTTAGCATGATAAAGAAGATTCAAAGAGAGTGAGATGCCAGCTCCTTTCATTCAGTCAGTAGCTTCAATCATTTCTGGACGTTTTTCAATGGCAAAAATCAATGAATATTGTAAATGCACAAACAGTAATTTCTCCGCATTGCAAGGTGCAATTCTGAAATTTTTTGCTTTTTCCTGCTCCTCTTAGCATGATAAAGAAGATTCAAAGAGAGTGAGATGCCAGCTCCTTTCATTCAGTCAGTAGCTTCAATCATTTCTGGTATATGAATAACATGATGTTTTTCAATGGCAAAAATCAATGAATTTTGTAAATGCACAAACAGTAATTTCTCCGCATTGCAAGGTGCAATTCTGAAATTTTTTGCTTTTTCCTGCTCCTCTTAGCATGATAAAGAAGATTCAAAGAGAGTGAAATGCCAGCTCCTTTCATTCAGTCAGTAGCTTCAATCATTTCTGGTATATGAATAACATGATGTTTTTCAATGGCAAAAATCAATGAATATTGTAAATGCACAAACAGTAATTTCTCCGCATTGCAAGGTGCAATTCTGAAATTTTTTGCTTTTTCCTGCTCCTCTTAGCATGATAAAGAAGATTCAAAGAGAGTGAGATGCCAGCTCCTTTCATTCAGTCAGTAGCTTCAATCATTTCTGGACGTTTTTCAATGGCAAAAATCAATGAATATTGAAAATGCACAAACAGTAATTTCTCTGCATTGCAAGGTGCAATTCTGAAATTTTTTGCTTTTTCCTGCTCCTCTTAGCATGATAAACAAGATTCAAAGAGAGTGAGATGCCAGCTCCTTTCATTCAGTCAGTAGCTTCAATCATTTCTGGACGTTTTTCAATGGCAAAAATCAATGAATATTGAAAATGCACAAACAGTAATTTCTCTGCATTGCAAGGTGCAATTCTGAAATTTTTTGCTTTTTCCTGCTCCTCTTAGCATGATAAACAAGATTCAAAGAGAGTGAGATGCCAGCTCCTTTCATTCAGTCAGTAGCTTCAATCATTTCTGGACGTTTTTCAATGGCAAAAATCAATGAATATTGTAAATGCACAAACAGTAATTTATCCGCATTGCAAGGTGCAATTCTGAAATTTTTTGCTTTTTCCTGCTCCTCTTAGCATGATAAAGAAGATTCAAAGAGAGTGAGATGCCAGCTCCTTTCATTCAGTCAGTAGCTTCAATCATTTCTGGACGTTTTTCAATGGCAAAAATCAATGAATATTGAAAATGCACAAACAGTAATTTCTCTGCATTGCAAGGTGCAATTCTGAAATTTTTTGCTTTTTCCTGCTCCTCTTAGCATGATAAACAAGATTCAAAGAGAGTGAGATGCCAGCTCCTTTCATTCAGTCAGTAGCTTCAATCATTTCTGGACGTTTTTCAATGGCAAAAATCAATGAATATTGTAAATGCACAAACAGTAATTTCTCCGCATTGCAAGGTGCAATTCAGAAATTTTTTGCTTTTTCCTGCTCCTCTTGGCATGATAAAGAAGATTCAAAGAGAGTGAGATGCCAGCTCCTTTCATTCAGTCAGTAGCTTCAATCATTTCTGGTATATGAATAACATGATGTTTTTCAATGGCAAAAATCAATGAATATTGTAAATGCACAAACAGTAATTTCTCCGCATTGCAAGGTGCAATTCTGAAATTTTTTGCTTTTTCCTGCTCCTCTTAGCATGATAAAGAAGATTCAAAGAGAGTGAGATGCCAGCTCCTTTCATTCAGTCAGTAGCTTCAATCATTTCTGGTATATGAATAACATGATGTTTTTCAATGGCAAAAATCAATGAATATTGTAAATGCACAAACAGTAATTTATCCGCATTGCAAGGTGAAATTCTGAAATTTTTTGCTTTTTCCTGCTCCTCTTAGCATGATAAAGAAGATTCAAAGAGAGTGAGATGCCAGCTCCTTTCATTCAGTCAGTAGCTTCAAACATTTCTGGTATATGAATAACATGATGTTTTTCCATGGCAAAAATCAATGAATATTGTAAATGAACAAACAGTAATTTCTCCGCATTGCAAGGTGCAATTCTGAAATTTTTTGCTTTTTCCTGCTCCTCTTAGCATGATAAAGAAGATTCAAAGAGAGTGAGATGCCAGCTCCTTTCATTCAGTCAGTAGCTTCAATCATTTCTGGACGTTTTTCAATGGCAAAAATCAATGAATATTGTAAATGCACAAACAGTAATTTCTCCGCATTGCAAGGTGCAATTCTGAAATTTTTTGCTTTTTCCTGCTCCTCTTAGCATGATAAAGAAGATTCAAAGAGAGTGAGATGCCAGCTCCTTTCATTCAGTCAGTAGCTTCAATCATTTCTGGTATATGAATAACATGATGTTTTTCAATGGCAAAAATCAATGAATTTGGTAAATGCACAAACAGTAATTTCTCCGCATTGCAAGGTGCAATTCTGAAATTTTTTGCTTTTTCCTGCTCCTCTTAGCATGATAAAGAAGATTCAAAGAGAGTGAGATGCCAGCTCCTTTCATTCAGTCAGTAGCTTCAATCATTTCTGGACGTTTTTCAATGGCAAAAATCAATGAATATTGTAAATGCACAAACAGTAATTTATCCGCATTGCAAGGTGCAATTCTGAAATTTTTTCCTTTTTCCTGCTCCTCTTAGCATAATAAAGAAGATTCAAAGAGAGTGAGATGCCAGCTCCTTTCATTCAGTCAGTAGCTTCAAACATTTCTGGTATATGAATAACATGATGTTTTTCAATGGCAAAAATCTATGAATATTGTAAATGCACAAACAGTAATTTCTCCGCATTGCAAGGTGCAATTCTGAAATTTTTTGCTTTTTCCTGCTCCTCTTAGTATGATAAAGAAGATTCAAAGAAAGTGAGATGCCAGCTCCTTTCATTCAGTCAGTAGCTTCAATCATTTCTGGACGTTTTTCAATGGCAAAAATCAATGAATATTGTAAATGCACAAACAGTAATTTCTCCGCATTGCAAGGTGCAATTCTGAAATTTTTTGCTTTTTCCTGCTCCTCTTAGCATGATAAAGAAGATTCAAAGAGAGTGAGATGCCAGCTCCTTTCATTCAGTCAGTAGCTTCAATCATTTCTGGTATATGAATAACATGATGTTTTTCAATGGCAAAAATCAATGAATATTGTAAATGCACAAACAGTAATTTCTCCGCATTGCAAGGTGCAATTCTGAAATTTTTTGATTTTTCCTGCTCCTCTTAGCATGATAAAGAAGATTCAAAGAGAGTGAGATGCCAGCTCCTTTCATTCAGTCAGTAGCTTCAATCATTTCTGGACGTTTTTCAATGGCAAAAATCAATGAATATTGTAAATGCACAAACAGTAATTTCTCCGCATTGCAAGGTGCAATTCTGAATTTTTTTGCTTTTTCCTGCTCCTCTTAGCATGATAAAGAAGATTCAAAGAGAGTGAGATGCCAGCTCCTTTCATTCAGTCAGTAGCTTCAATCATTTCTGGTATATGAATAACATGATGTTTTTCAATGGCAAAAATCAATGAATTTTGTAAATGCACAAACAGTAATTTATCCGCATTGCAAGGTGCAATTCTGAAATTTTTTGCTTTTTCCTGCTCCTCTTAGCATGATAAAGAAGATTCAAAGAGAGTGAGATGCCAGCTCCTTTCATTCAGTCAGTAGCTTCAAACATTTCTGGTATATGAATAACATGATGTTTTTCAATGGCAAAAATCAATGAATATTGTAAATGCACAAACAGTAATTTCTCCGCATTGCAAGGTGCAATTCTGAAATTTTTTGCTTTTTCCTGCTCCTCTTAGCATGATAAAGAAGATTCAAAGAGAGTGAGATGCCAGCTCCTTTCATTCAGTCAGTAGCTTCAATCATTTCTGGTATATGAATAACATGATGTTTTTCAATGGCAAAAATCAATGAATATTGTAAATGCACAAACAGTAATTTCTCCGCATTGCAAGGTGCAATTCTGAAATTTTTTGATTTTTCCTGCTCCTCTTAGCATGATAAAGAAGATTCAAAGAGAGTGAGATGCCAGCTCCTTTCATTCAGTCAGTAGCTTCAATCATTTCTGGACGTTTTTCAATGGCAAAAATCAATGAATATTGTAAATGCACAAACAGTAATTTCTCCGCATTGCAAGGTGCAATTCTGAATTTTTTTGCTTTTTCCTGCTCCTCTTAGCATGATAAAGAAGATTCAAAGAGAGTGAGATGCCAGCTCCTTTCATTCAGTCAGTAGCTTCAATCATTTCTGGTATATGAATAACATGATGTTTTTCAATGGCAAAAATCAATGAATTTTGTAAATGCACAAACAGTAATTTATCCGCATTGCAAGGTGCAATTCTGAAATTTTTTGCTTTTTCCTGCTCCTCTTAGCATGATAAAGAAGATTCAAAGAGAGTGAGATGCCAGCTCCTTTCATTCAGTCAGTAGCTTCAAACATTTCTGGTATATGAATAACATGATGTTTTTCAATGGCAAAAATCAATGAATATTGTAAATGCACAAACAGTAATTTCTCTGCATTGCAAGGTGCAATTCTGAAATTTTTTGATTTTTCCTGCTCCTCTTAGCATGATAAAGAAGATTCAAAGAGAGTGAGATGCCAGCTCCTTTCATTCAGTCAGTAGCTTCAATCATTTCTGGACGTTTTTCAATGGCAAAAATCAATGAATATTGTAAATGCACAAACAGTAATTTCTCCGCATTGCAAGGTGCAATTCTGAAATTTTTTGCTTTTTCCTGCTCCTCTTAGCATGATAAAGAAGATTCAAAGAGAGTGAGATGCCAGCTCCTTTCATTCAGTCAGTAGCTTCAAACATTTCTGGTATATGAATAACATGATGTTTTTCAATGGCAAAAATCAATGAATATTGTAAATGCACAAACAGTAATTTCTCCGCATTGCAAGGTGCAATTCTGAAATTTTTTGCTTTTTCCTGCTCCTCTTAGCATGATAAAGAAGATTCAAAGAGAGTGAGATGCCAGCTCCTTTCATTCAGTCAGTAGCTTCAATCATTTCTGGACGTTTTTCAATGGCAAAAATCAATGAATATTGTAAATGCACAAACAGTAATTTCTCCGCATTGCAAGGTGCAATTCAGAAATTTTTTGCTTTTTCCTGCTCCTCTTAGCATGATAAAGAAGATTCAAAGAGAGTGAGATGCCAGCTCCTTTCATTCAGTCAGTAGCTTCAATCATTTCTGGTATATGAATAACATGATGTTTTTCAATGGCAAAAATCAATGAATATTGTAAATGCACAAACAGTAATTTATCCGCATTGCAAGGTGCAATTCTGAAATTTTTTGCTTTTTCCTGCTCCTCTTAGCATGATAAAGAAGATTCAAAGAGAGTGAGATGCCAGCTCCTTTCATTCAGTCAGTAGCTTCAAACATTTCTGGTATATGAATAACATGATGTTTTTCAATGGCAAAAATCAATGAATATTGTAAATGCACAAACAGTAATTTCTCCGCATTGCAAGGTGCAATTCTGAAATTTTTTGATTTTTCCTGCTCCTCTTAGCATGATAAAGAAGATTCAAAGAGAGTGAGATGCC